>NC_060125.1:206835560-207138590 GCF_021461395.2 Schistocerca americana | reverse complement strand
CAAAGCCAGCGGTTCATGTGAGCAATGATGCACCTCTCGGGCACCAAGTTACAGGCTGTGTTATGGGTGATCAAACACTTGTCATCGAAAACGCTGCAGCAGCATCTTCACTACCCTTGCAGAGTGCGACAGAGAATTGTCATAATGAGCGAACTGCATGGGAGTGGTGTTACGTGGGCTCCATGACATCAGGTGAAATCTCTCACCAAGCCCTGATACTTGGCGGGAGGCTCTATTTCCTAGCCATCCTCACGTGCACACTCAGCACTCAGAAGCGAAAAGAGCGACGTGCCACGATCGACGGTCGTACTGCCCTACACATCTGTGCAAAGCTTCATCGGATTTTCAGATTGATCTCCATTTCGTGACAGATCGGAACGTGGAGCGACCGCACGGTTTGAGGCGCCATGTCACGGACTGTGTGGCCTCTCCCGCCAGAGGTTCGAGTTCTCCCTCGGCATGGGTGTGTGTCGTGTTCTTAGCATAAGTTAGTTAAAGTTAGTTTAAGTAGTTTGTAAGTCTGTAGAATGATGACCTCAGCAGTTTGGTCCCTAAGGAATTCACACACACTTGAACTGATGGGAACTTATTTTCGAATAGACCCCTTGTATAGATTGTAATTTTGACTTACCTATGTCCCTCCGAATGTTCATTAAAGTATTATATAAAAATTTGTAGTAAGTCGTTCAGTAACTTTTCGAGACTTTTTGTAACAATGCTTCGGCTTTATACTGTATATTCCTTATACAGAGTGACTCACTTAAAACTTGCATTTTTAACATTGCCTAAGTGGAAAGTGCTATTGATGTGCAGTTCTCACAGAATGGATTGGTAGTCAGGGTCTCGTGTTATTAATAATAATTGGAAAGTTTATTTTAGTGCAGACTAACGCTTTTTAAATGGAAGAATGCCTATTGACAGTAACAGACTAAAAGTAGGGTAAATTAGAATGTCAGTGGTGTTTGTTGCAGGTTTCTAGCACAAGAGGTTCACGATACATCGCTTCCAAAGCCACACTTGTTTGTCCCATTCGTTCTGCGTAGTTGCTAGGCACCTAACTGTTATGTGTGCTTACAGTGTGCTTATGTGTTCGTTGAGTGCATTTTGAGTTACTAGTAGGCTAGTGTGTGACAGTCCAAGTAGTAAGTCGTGAGTGGATGATGGGACTTACCAATTCAGAAAATGTCTCATGCTAATGATTTATGGAGCGTGTAGTTCGTTCTTGTACGGCGTATGCGGCGAGATAACTCAATGGACGTCTATCATGTGGCAAATATTTATCAACTTCTTCAACCAGTTACGTGAAAGTGGTAGTGTCACACCTAGAACAACGTAACAGAAGGAAACAAATGACGATACAAGATGGGAGATTAATGTTCTTGCTGCTGTTGCAGTTGTGTAGCACGTTAGCTCTCACGCAATCGCACAAGGAAGTGGCACGAGTAAGGGAAGTGTGCTATGCATTCTCAACCGATATAGGCTCTATACCTATCACATCTCTCTCCATCAAGAGCTATCGAATCGATATGAGGATCGTGTTAGCTTCTGTACGTGGGCTTTAATACAGAATACTCCAGATGTATCGTGTATTTAGTGATGACTTCACATTTACGAATGAAGCCCAGGTAAACCGCCGAAACATGCACTACTGATCTGTTGACTATTCCCGTTGGCTTCGTCAGGTGGAATTCAGCGCCCATGGAGTAAACTCGTGTGGTGTGAATAGTGAACAATCATCTAATAGGCCCATTTGTCATAGAAGGAACACTAAACGCAAACAAGGATCGCAGCCTCCTAACAGATCATCTACCACGAATTCTTGAAGACGTTGCTCTGCAGACTTGGAGGAACCTGTGGTACCACTGTGATGGCGGTTAAGCTCATAGTGCACGAAGTACCACATAATGTTTTCACGAGTTGTTTCCATATCGTTGGACTGGACGCAGAGGACGTACACATTGGCCGGCCCGTTCTATAGTGCTTGCTACCACAGACACTGCAGAAGTGTCCGTCCCCCTAAAATCCTGCAACAGAACCATTGACATTCCAAGCTTAGCCTATTTTTAGTTTGTTAATGTCAATACGCAATGTTCAATTTGACAAAGCGTATGTATGCACAAAAATATATTTTCTATGTATTACTACAATCAGTTGATTGGCTAACAGTACAAGCCCCTCACTACCAATCCGTTCTGTGAAAACCGCACACCAATAGCGCTACCCATTTCCGCAATATTTGCGGTGCACGTTTTAGGTGATTCACACTATATATTTATATATCAGGCATTTTTTTAAATATATATAACCCATGTCTGCCGAATGTTCATTAGACTATAGGTCAAGAACTTTTCGAGGTATTTGGTAACAACGTGTCCACTTTATATACTGCGTGTTTATTTTTACATTATGTGTATGAGAAAAATGTATAGCCGGTCAGTCGGAATGATTATGAGGGTATCACGGGAAAATTTGAAGTCAATCGGTCAAGTTTTCGAGATCGTTGATGGCAACTTTTCCACTTCGCATATTGCGTTTATATTCTTACATTACATGTTTTAAAACTATATACTGCCTACGCGCGTCATAATTTTCGTTAGAGTATTGTGTAAAAGTGTGAAGTAAAACGGTCACGTAATTTTAGAAATTTCTGGTAACAAGTTTAAACAACGATGTTTCATAATAAAGTAGTAGAGATTTCTCGACTGTGTTTCTTGTTGGAACGTCATATCTCCAAAATACATATTCTAATTTAATGATTAAGGCAACATTTTCAAGATTTCGTTCATCACCAATGACGAAGAGTTCTTACTTTCGTTAAAACTCGTTTTTGCACACATCATTGTAAAAACAAAGCTGAAGGTGCCATCTATTGAAAACATGTTTAGCTAAGAGGCATTCCAGTTGTTGCTGTTGTTTAGATGCTCTATGCAAGCGTAGTCTATCACGAATTTAGAGAGATCCGTTTAATGATAGTGTAATTTTACTGCTACGAACAACAGCAGTTTGGCTTGTTTATTTTCTTTAAGTAAGGGCTGTGTAATTCGCAAATAAATTGAATTACACCGACGTTCAACATCACAGGCAAATAAGATGTCGAATAATGAATAATAACCTGAAACTTCCTGGCAGATTAAAACTGTGTGCCCGACCGAGACTCGAACTCGGGCAGAACTGGCAGAAGTAAGGCTGTGAGGACCGGGCGTGAGTCGTGTTTCGGTAGCTCTGATGGTAGAGTACTTGCCCGCGAAAGGCAAAGGTCCCGAGTTCGAGTCTCGGTTGGGCACACAGTTTTAATCTGCCAGGAAGTTTCATATCAGCGCACACTCCGCTGCAGAGTGAATATCTCATTCTGAATAATAACCTGCCTTGTAGAGGCAAACTAATTCTGTATGGTAGAAATCTCTTAATACCAATCATTGGACGCGCCAAAAGAACAGCCGGTATTGAAACTATAGTTCAACGCTCTCCCTTATGGTATCATGCGAAAATTCGTAAGTTGACTCAGAATATAGAGGCGAATAGTGGTCCCGTGGTGAATGTTTACTTAAATTCTGCAAAGGTGATTGAGATTACCTCACTGAAGCGATCGGAATATCTAATCATCGTATCGTAATTACACTAGTTTTATTACCACCATGTTCAATGCCACAGAAATTAATGATCAAAATGTTTCGCAATTCTATTTCACTACGATTCTATGTCCAAAATATGATGATTGTACAACAATTAATGAATATGTGTTTTCCAGTTTGTTACCTGGAGAGGCAGGTTTACCTCAGTTCTGATTGTGTACAACTTGAAGAAATAAACAGTGTTCAATTCTACCCTTTAGAATTCTTGAACTCTTTAAATTAGTCCAGTTCAGCACTTCATGAATATATTTTAAAGAAAAATGTTATAATAATGTTAATTAGAAATCTTAACTCTATTCTGGCGTTAATTAATGTAGTAAGATTTGTGGTAACTGACTTAGACGAGTACAACATCACTGTTTAAATTCATTTACTGTGATAAAACTGTGCTCATACTCCCCAATACCCTCAAACCTTCTGATTCTACCACGCTTTTCCTAATGAGAAGAAAACAACTTCTTGTAAAAGTAGCCTTCACTATGAGCATTAAGAAAGCATGAAGTTACTCGCTTCAAACACTAGGATTGTCTTTGCCAAAACCTGTTTTCCCCCGTGGACAGTTACACCTGGCTTCTTCAAGAGTTTGCACATTCTGTGATATTTACATTTGTGCTAAAGTCACATACAGTGTAACCTCCCCACCGTAATTTTAAAAGAAAGAAAATGGACAATACTTAATAGAAATGGGGAGCCAAGTGTAACCTCCCCACAAAATTTTTAAAGAAAGGACGATGCTAATTAGAAATGCTGATGGACATTGCTCTAAGCGTAACCTGCCCACAATGAAATGTACTGACAATGGCAACAAAAATGTGAAATACGCAATCTGACTCAAATATAAATTCTTCACAAAATTTAAAGTCCGTTCAGTGACAAGAAAATACAATTAAACCGAAATATCGGTCTTTGGCCCTGTGTAAAACAATCAGAATTAAAGTCTTACCTCAGAATAAATGGATGTCACATATCTGCTCTTGTTGTTGCGCACCGCTTCGAGGAACTGCATTGCAAATAATAATATTCTCTTTTTTTGTGATTTTAGTGGAGTTTTTCTTTAAAAGAAGTGGAATGAAATGGGAAGTGCAACGAAATCTTGAGTTCAATAAAAAATTAAATTTTTGAAAAAATGCTTTTGAAATAAAAAAATTATTATTGGGAGACTTGTTGGAGAATAATTACAATAAATAAAATTTTTCATTATCTAATGATTATATTAATTAACAGTATACCTTATTCCTCATCTTGACCAGTGTTGCCGACCGCCTACATCACACAACCGCACTGGGCTGCTACTACTGACCGACCGCTCTGCATGACGACTACAGACTGAGTACTGCTCTCAACTAGACAGAGCTACAGACTCGCAACGACTACTGACTACTAACACACTCGCAACGACTATTGACAGACTCGCAACGACTGACTGACTGCTACTGACTGAGAACCGCTCGCAACACTCGCGCGGTCAAGCGCATACTCTCTGGTCACAGATGCTACAATGCCTCGCCATCGCTGCTATGTTACATACGTGTTTCATAACCCTCCACTGGGGGGGCAAAAATTTGGCAGCGATGGTGAGTCATTTGGACTTGCCAAGCGCGGCAAAATTTTTCTTTAATTAACAAAATTCTACAACTTACAGAGTATTTAAATGTTGTGCACACGCACTAAGTACAAAATATATCAGACAAAGACAAAATGTGAATACTAAACATAGTAGCAAATCAGAAAAAAAAAGTATGTACAAATTTTTTGACAGATAAAGTGCACAGGCACTGAAAAAATTCTTTAGCATATGCAGAACAAATAAACAGACTGGCAAGAATAATTAGATGTAGTACATAAAGTAAATGTTGTGCACACGCACTAAGTACAAAATATATCAGACAAAGACAAAATGTGAGTACAAAACATAGTAGCAAATCAGAAAAGTATATACAAATTATTTGACAGATAATAAAGTGCACAGGCACTGAAAAAATTCTTTAGCATATTCAAAACAAATGAACAGACTGGCAAAAATAATTAGATGTAGTACATAAAGTAAATGTTGTGCACACGCACTAAGTACAAAATATATCAGACAAAGACAAAATGTGAGTACAAAACATAGTAGCAAATCAGAAAAGTATATACAAATTATTTGACAGATAACAAAGTGCACAGGCACTGAAAAAATTCTTTAGCATATGCAGAACAAATAAACAGACTGGCAAGAATAATTAGATGTAGTACATAAAGTAAATGTTGTGCACACGCACTAAGTACAAAATATATCAGACAAAGACAAAATGTGAGTACAAAACATAGTAGCAAATCAGAAAAGTATATACAAATTATTTGACAGATAATAAAGTGCACAGGCACTGAAAAAATTCTTTAGCATATTCAGAACAAATGAACAGACTGGCAAAAATATTATATTGACAAGTGACATAAGTGTATTCGCATTGGAGTTCAGCGAATCGAAAAATGTATAACCTATGAACTATGTGGCAAGAATCAGGATAGGAAAGGGAAGGATTGCATCATGGTTGTAGCACTTTAGATTGCACACAGCTGTTCTGAAAGTCCATATCTTTCCACAGAAGTACAACACCAAGTGACACAACTTGAAGTTCTTTTCCCATCAGAATTTATCAGTGTAGCAAAGACACTGAACTGTCGTAGTAATGTTCCATGTTTTCATTTTGGCAGTACATTAGGTACACCAAACAGTGGGACCAAAATAACGTCTTCATCGCTCATGGTGGTGGACAGCATGTCGTGTCAACACCACACTCTTACAAGGCACACCAACGTAGAATTAGTGCAAAACCAAATATAGTGCTCCATGATCACTAGGATAAACAGGACAAATGGACATTGCAGTAATTCAGGGTAGTCAGCTTATGAGGTGAAGGACATCAAGTCACATAATATTGACAAGTACAGACTTAATTAATACTTTGTGGCATTCATAGCCCAGTTATTGAACATTTCTGTACCAAGTATGTAGTATTACAGAAAAATGTTCATTAATTGTTTTACATAGAATCAGTAGCCTTCTTTTCCTGGTTACAAAGCATCATGAAATAATCGCATTCTTTTCAGTTACAGAGTATAATTAGGAATCATTAACCTTCTCCTAATTACAGTTAATTAATCATTTGTCATTCCAATAATCATTAGCCTTTTCCTAATTACAGTTAATTAATCATTTGTCATTAATTAATCATTTGTCTAATTACAGTTAATTAATCATTTGTATAATTCCAGTTAATTAATCATATTAATCATTTGTCTAATTACAGTTAATTAATCATTTGTCGTTAATTAATCATTTGTCTAATTACAGTTAATTAATCATTTGTATAATTACAATTAATTAATCATTTGTCGTTAATTAATCATTTGTCATTCTAATATAGTAAGAATCATTAGTATTCTCCTAATTACAAAGCATTACTAAACAGTACCATAGCTAATTAATTATGTCATTCCAATGTAGTAAGAATTATTACCCTTCTCCTAATTACAAAGCATTATTAAACAGTAATTAAGATTCATTAGCCTTCTAATTACAAAACATCCTAATGACAGTTAATTAATCATTTGTCATTCCAATCTTTTAAGAAGCATTAGCCTTCTTCTAATTACAAAGCATCATTAAACAGTCACATTCTTTTCTGGTTACAAAGTATCAACATTGGAAACAAGAGCTAATCAATGGCATAATTAATCACAATTCGTGGAGTGACATTAATTATTGGCACTCAGTGGCCAGCAAGTATTGAATAGAATCATCATTCAGTATTATTCAGATTACTACGAAGTCATTATTAAAAATCAGTTAATTACAGTCAAATCATTAATAATCACAGGCATTATAAGTGGTAACATTACAATAAACAGTGTTCCTCCTTCAGTAGTATTCAGATCATTACAAAGTCATTATTAAAATCAGTTAATTACAGTCAAATCATTAATAATCACAGGCATTATAAGTAGTATCATTAGAATAAACAGTGGCAGTTATTAGCTAGTGACAAAGCATTATTTTAAATATATACTTTTTTTTGTCTCATTAAGAAGTCATTACTCAAGTGACATACTATTCAGAGCTAATCAGCATTACTCAGAACTTTCTCAAACTGGTATCACTACTTGGGACTGGTAATACATGTTTTTTGTTAGCAATGCATTGCGTTGGGATCGACAATTAATTGCTGAGGCATAATACTTTTTGCTTTTGACCTATTGCTGCAAATGAGGATAGGTAACGTCATTCGTCATGAGTCAGCTGTAGCAAGATTATGTAACAAGGCAGTACATGTGATCACATTTATAAATGATAAACACAAATGGGTAAAAAATATAAAAATGCAAGTACTAGAACAGGTATAATAAGTAACAGGTTTAGTAAGTGTCATGAAAAACTTCTCCTGGAAAAAAAAATACAAAAACGGATTATTGACCTGAAAGAAGAAACGCACACTATGCTGAAAAGTAGTGAACTTCGAATTAACAGGTAGTGAAATGTGTATAAAAATGTGTTCCATAGCTGTCCTTTCCAAAACTTTCAGTCATCCTACTATGCAATGTAACACCTGCTGTCAAAGCAAACTGCAACAAATACTTAAATAACTACGTAGCATAAATACATAACTTCAACATTATCCTCATCTGTAAAGAAAAAAAAAACTTCATTATCCATATCATCATAACTTCACTATTATCATCACCTGTAAAGAAAAACTTCATTATTCATAATACCATTTCCTTCATCATTATTCATCAGTATTCATTATCATCTGCAAAAAATCACTTCATTACTCATTTCATAACTATTCCTTATCTCTAGTATATTTCATCACTAAAACTAAGATGTGTAGTTCAGTCTGACAGCCTGCATCAATCACCTTGTATTCTGAAAGAAAAAATTAGTTAAGACTGCTATTCTGTGATGAGTATAGTATATTCGTGTTAATGTTTGTTAATCCTGATCCATTTACTCTTCCTCATAAAGTTATCGCATCTCCTTTCGTTTATTCCGTAGGTGAAATTCCCATTTCTGTTGAATTTATTTCTTACATGCATCATTTCTTTCTGAAATTGATGACAGAGATTAATGTCCTGCATTTAAATCATATACCCACTAGATAATGACTGGTTTATGGTAACATAATTAACCATACAGTATAACATGACAGAAAACGTAATATGTCAAAGACGTTGACAGTGTTCAGATGCAAAAATGTACACAGAATAATACAATGCAGTAGCAAAAAAAAAAAAAAAATGTAAAACAGTCACGATGTTGAGATGTCATAGGGCAAAAAAAATGTCAAAGTCGACTGGTGTGTGTTATATCTTAACTATTTCACAATCATACAAACAAAACTGGAGTACAGTCACATACACAAAAAAATGGAAAATGTGCACGGTCTGATGTGTAACGACAAGAAAAGCGACCTGCTAACCTTACCTTGCCGGGCACTTGCCAAGAAAAAATACGATAATCATCAATAAGTATTCACATAAATATAATTGCTGAAATAGTCGTAAATGTGTAAATTCATCTGGAAAAATATGCACGGTCTGATGTGTAACGACAAGAAGAGCGACCTGCTAACCTTACCTTGCCGGGCACTTGCCAAGAAAAAATACGATAATCATCAATAAGTAGTCACATAAATATAATTGCTTTAGTAAATGGCATCATAGTGTGTTGAATCATACAGTGGTTTCACTCAATAAACGGTTTAATGTTTGATATATGGTGATTGCCTTTCGATTTTCTGGTTCTCAAAGTTTCGACGTGTACAACATTGGGGTGAGGGATGCTGCGAATCCGATATGGACCTGCGTATAGAAGTTCAAATTTACTGCACTTACCTTTTAATTTGCTGGATAAATAGTGTGTGCGCACTAATATTTTCTGTCCAACGTGAAAGTCTCGGCGTTTACAAACCTGTTTTTGCTGTCTTCTCCGGCGCTCTGCGGCACGTTTGATGTTCTTCAGCGCAATGTCAATTATTTCGTGGTGTCGTAGGCGACGACTTTTGGGAAATTCTATTAATTCTTTAATTTTGTTCGGTGGTTCAACGTTTTTCAGTATAACAGTCGGAGATAGCATAGTGGATTCATTTGGAATGGAATTAATTACATCTTGGCATGAGAGTATGTGTGTATCCCAATCAATATGTCTTTTGTGGCAGTATATTCGGCACAGTTTACCAATTTCTTTCATTAATCTTTCACAGGGGTTCGAAGAAGCGTGGTACTTGGATATATAAATCGGAGAAATGTTTCTAGCTCGTAACATGCGTGTCCATACACTACTACGAAATTGTGATCCATTGTCGGAAATTACTTTCATTACATGCCCTACATGAGATAGAAAATGTTTTATAAATGCATTTGAAACAGTTTTAGCAGTAGCTTTGCGTAATGGAGTGAAAGTAACAAATTTTGAAGTGAGCTCAACAGCGACAAATATGTAGCAAAAACCTCTGTTAGTTCTGGGAATCGGACCAAAAATATCTACAGCGGCCATGTGTCTTAACTTAACAGGTATAATGGGATATAAAGGAGGAATATGTGAAATGGTGTCTGATTTAGCTTTCTGGCAAATTTTACAAGACGCTAAAACTCGTCGTATACGTTTCTCCATGTTGGCAAAATAACAGTTCTGTCTCAGTATAAGAAAACATTTTCTTGCTCCGTAATGTGCGTAACTTAAATGAGTGTACCAAATTAGTTTGTTAACCAGTTCGTCAGGAATGCATAATAACCAATTGTTGCTGTCAGGATGAGAGCGGCGAAACAGAATGTCATTGCGTACAGTGTAGTGGTTTCTAATCGTAACATTATTCTTATCTTGCCAAAGCTGTTTAATTTCTTTCCACACATTGTCTTTGTTTTGTTCTTGTGCTATGTCCTGTAATGACGATGAAATAAAATTTTCAAATGCAACTTGCTGAATGTACATGACACTGAAATTTGTTTTGCAGAAGTTGGTTGCTACGTCTTGCTGATTGTTACCGAGAGAACGCGATAGTGCGTCTGCTATAACATTTTGTGTGCCGGGAATGTGAACAATCGTAAAATTAAATTCCTGTAAATACAGTTTCCATCTACTTAATCTATCGTGAGTAAATTTGGCTGAAAGTAAAAATTGTATCGCTCTGTGATCTGTGTAAACGGTGGTATGTCTGCCATAAAGAAAGTGCCGAAATCTCGTAAAAGCCCATACAACACATAATGTTTCAAGTTCTGTAACGGAGTAATTTCGCTCAGCAGGTGACAGAATGCGGCTTGCAAATGCGATGTTTTTGATTACTATTGAACCATCTTCTTCAATTTCCTGGAAAATATGTACGCCTAAAGCGGTGTTGGAACTGTCGGTAGCAATGGAAAAATTTCTAGTAAGATCTGGGTGCGATAATAGTGGAGCATTCAACAGAGCATTTTTCAAATAACATTCGTGAGCAAAATTCTGCGTGTCAAAAGTAATGTTTGCGTTACTGTAATATAAAACCTGTACTGTGTCTGGTGAAATTCTGTCGTACGTACTATTATTTACGGGAGGATGCTGTGGCATTTCGACTATTTGAACTGCTCTGTTATTTCTTACTGACGTATTACGCTATCGATGACACCTATTGTCTGTTTCATTCGTGATAATATGTTGTTGCTAATGTTCTTGCTGCTCATAATATCGACTGTTATTAAATGTACGCTGAAAATTGTGCTCGTTATTTTTACGTCTGTCATGATAGTAATTTCTATACGGCGCATTGCGATACGAGTTGAAATAGTGTGTTGTCTGTACGTAGTTATTTCTTTGCTGCCATGCGTTACTATTTGTTGGGGCTGGGACTATACGTGCACGCGGCGAAACATTAAAGTTTAGTTGACCTTGTAGACTGCATTGTTGGTTAGGTATGCTAAGCGGTTGACTTTCATGCTGTTGCGGTGAAAAACGTCTATTGTTACAAAAAAAATGGTTCCTATTGCTGATAATTTTACACATACTGATGATTACGATTTTATCTGTAATTAAAATTACGGTGATTCTGGAGTGCCTAATGAAAATTGTCACATTCGGTAAAAGTTAGTCACATCGGGTTTTCATTACTCGTTTCTTAATACTACGTAGAGCAATAGTTAAAGAGCTGTTTGGATAGATATAAAGGATAGTAGAAGAGAAGGCAGCAGTGCAGAAAACTAAAGATGAAACAGCACTACTACAGCTCGGGGCCCTATGCTCGCTACGGCACATATTCATTAAAGCGTAATGAATCCCCTGAGGTCTTTTACGCACTGCAAATAAATTTTAACTTTTGTGTTGCAAGCAATAGCGGTAAAATTCCAAAAGTAAATAGTTGTATCCATGTTAATTCCAGTTTCTGCATAATAGGTAATGCTGATGAAAATACCATAGCAAATTGTCGCCTCAGGTTCAAAGCTAGTTTCTCCGTTACAGGTAATAGCGGTGAAGGTACAAAAATAAATTGTCGTATACAGTGCAAATCGTGTATCTGTGTTCTGCCATTATTAAACTCTTTACATTTTCTGGCGGATAAAAATTGCTCGTAATCTACGTTCTCGTCATTGAATTTGAAAACACGTTCGGGTTTGTGTGTGAATCTGTTCGTCTGTGTCATTTCGGATTTCAAGTTGCGTAGCTTTTCAGATTTCAAGTCGCGTGGCTTTTCGGATCTTAAGTCGCGTAGTTGCTGTAAATTGCTCACATTATACGCGCTGCGTGACTCTGACAAATGTTCGCAAAGTAGCGGATTCTGTGACGTATTATTAACTGAAATACTTTTCATTTCTGTTACTTCTTGTTGTAAATTTGATAACTTCCGACGTAACGTGTTGTTAGATGAATCGATTTCATTAATTGTCTGCTGTAAATTTTGAAATTCAGGTGTTTGGATAAAAGAAACCGGTGCAGTATCGTCTGATTTATTGTCATTAGTATTTTCGATAACATCAATACGACTGGCCAATTCATCACATTTTTCAGTCAGTATTTTAACCTGATCATCGGTTTTAGAATCAGACGCATTAATCTGTTTTTGCAACTTGCGCGTAGTTTCGCTCAGTTTTTTAACATCAGCTTTGATGACATCGCAATCCTGTGTTAGATCTAGTTGTTCGAATCTATCTGTCACTGTTTGAATATTTACTGTGTGTGTATCTGTTTTTGCTTTAAGATCAGAAATTTCATCCCGTAATTCCGCGTTCAATTGTTCTATGGTATTAATTTTGTCGGACACTGTAGTAATATTATTGTCTACATACGTCTTCGCTTTCGCGAATATTTTACGTTTGTCCTCTTGTCTCTGTGCACTGATTGTTTCCATGACTTGTCGTTTTACTTTGTTTTGATCTTGAATAAATCTGCGGAAACGCGTATCACTGTTCTGTATGTGCTGATTAAAGCGCTCGTTAATCTGAGTGTTCTGCTGTTCGAATTTCGCGTCTATCTTTGCGTCCATAGTGCGCGAAAGTTCTACCGTCATTGCTCTAAACTCGTCCCGTAATTGTGTAGCTTTTTCAGAGCACTGTTTGGCGACTCCTCTAATTTCGTCTCTGAGTGTATTTGTTGCGGCTGTTTGCATTTCCCTTAATTCTTACGCAATCGACTTTATTTCTTCGCTATTTTTTTGTGAACAAGCCTCAATTTCCACGCGCAACTGTTCCTTAGTGTCATGGCACTGCGCGGCAACGTCTCTAATTTGTTCACTAAGCTGTCTGTTATCTTCCCTAAGTTGTTTGAAATTTTCACTCTGTTGTTTGATATCTTTACTACTGTTGTCTTGGTTTTCCATTATTTGGTTAATTCGTTGCAGCAATAGTGTCATAATTTGATCCGAACCAAAATTAGCATTTCTATTCTCAGTACTGTTTAATGATGTACCTGCAGTTGTCGCACTTTGTGTGACCATTTGGTCATTTTGCAACTTACAAAAAGGATTATCAGTCCGATGTACACTGTCACTCACTATTTCGGAATTAAATAAATCCGTCCTACTTTGTGTGATCTGTTCATATTCATTAGACAAATTTGTCTGTTCGTTACTTGGGTTTTCCAAATCGGGTGTGTTAAGCTCTGCAGCGCTCATTACAATAGAGCATTCTGCGTCATCAATTGTCGTCAAGTTAACAGACGAGGCAATTGAGTTCGTTTGTTCATCATTAAGGTGAAAGTCATCATTAGTGGTTGGAATGCACTGATTGTTAGTGAACGCAGGATTGTCATCATTACGTTGCGTATCACAATTACTATCGGTCACGTTGTTTAAGTCGGTAATTTCATTCACAATACTTCGCGATACACTATTCACAGTCTTTCGCGGCATTTTTACAATAGTCAAAATTTTTCACAAAACAAATCAACACAGTGCAAAAGCAACACACAAATACAACAAAGCAACAAACTGCCGTTGACCTGTAGAGAGAAAGTCACAATATTATTAACAGCGTTGCGCTAAATCCTAATTATATCTAAGCTAACAAGAGCAGATATCTGACTGTTGTTCAAAAGACTCTCAACGAAATACGATCCTGGACTGGGTGTCGCCAAGTGTAACCTCCCCACCGTAATTTTAAAAGAAAGAAAATGGACAATACTTAATAGAAATGGGGAGCCAAGTGTAACCTCCCCACAAAATTTTTAAAGAAAGGACGATGCTAATTAGAAATGCTGATGGACATTGCTCTAAGCGTAACCTGCCCACAATGAAATGTACTGACAATGGCAACAAAAATGTGAAATACGCAATCTGACTCAAATATAAATTCTTCACAAAATTTAAAGTCCGTTCAGTGACAAGAAAATACAATTAAACCGAAATATCGGTCTTTGGCCCTGTGTAAAACAATCAGAATTAAAGTCTTACCTCAGAATAAATGGATGTCACATATCTGCTCTTGTTGTTGCGCACCGCTTCGAGGAACTGCATTGCAAATAATAATATTCTCTTTTTTTGTGATTTTAGTGGAGTTTTTCTTTAAAAGAAGTGGAATGAAATGGGAAGTGCAACGAAATCTTGAGTTCAACAAAAAATTAAATTTTTGAAAAAATGCTTTTGAAATAAAAAAATTATTATTGGGAGACTTGTTGGAGAATAATTACAATAAATAAAATTTTTCATTATCTAATGATTATATTAATTAACAGTATACCTTATTCCTCATTTTGACCAGTGTTGCCGACCGCCTACATCACACAACCGCACTGGGCTGCTACTACTGACCGACCGCTCTGCATGACGACTACAGACTGAGTACTGCTCTCAACTAGACAGAGCTACAGACTCGCAACGACTACTGACTACTAACGCACTCGCAACGACTATTGACAGACTCGCAACGACTGACTGACTGCTACTGACTGAGAACCGCTCGCAACACTCGCGCGGTCAAGCGCATACTCTCTGGTCACAGATGCTACAATACCTCGCCATCGCTGCTATGTTACATACGTGTTTCAACAGCCAAAAAGTAAAAGACGATCATATTATTAGTGCTAATTTTTTTTAAAGAAGGTTTGTAAAATAAAAATGTTTTGAAAAATAAAATCAATCTGAAATAGACATAATCTGCTTTTTACGTGTTTTACATTTAAGCATATTGTGGATAATGATATCGATATTTTACATAAAACTTAATATTTGTTACTGCTGTTCGAATTATAATGTGTTTTGTTAATAAATACTTACTTTTACTTATTTCTCCAGTACTATGTTACGTATCGGCGTGCGGTCAGGATAGAGAGCAGGGATTAACTCGTGTTCACCGTTTTAAGTTGCTGTTATTGCACTGTTGCGCAAAAGGTAAAGATGAACGAAAGTTCAGCATGATGAATCACTCCAATGCTACATAGCGCGATGAAAGTTTGGACCACGCACAGAACGGACTGATAAAGTATTGCACAGAAGGTAGCTGCAAGAAATACGCAGTGACACGAAGAGAAATGAAACTTTTATTCAAAGAAAATAATTACACAGAAGCCATCGTGATTCATTATGGTTCCGTGTACATTGCAAACGGCGCCACATCCTTTCATATAGGTTGTGTGATCATCACGGACAGCAGTGTACCGTCTGAAACATGCTCCCATGCGGGGCACAAGGTTGATAAGAAGTTCTTATGATAGGCCGTTTCATTACTTCACCAGTGCGGTCAGTAACTCCTGGTAGGTCGTTGGTGCCTGTGGACGTGCCGCAGTACGTGTCCCCGACGAATTCCACACATGACCAATGGAATTTAAGTCGGGGAAACGGTCAGACTAGTCTATTCACCGAATGTCCTCTCGTTCCTAAAGCTCCACCACCTGCACTGTTCAGTGTGCTAGCACACTGTAACCCACAAAAACGAAGCCGTGACCGAATGGGGCACTGAAAACACGCGCACGAAGGAGTATAGTATCACAAGTACGTCAACGAAAGAATGTACTATTTTCAAAGATTTGGAAGTCATTATACTCATGCACTATTACGCCTCCCCACGCCACACCACCTGCACCATCAAAACGATCATGTTCGTTTGTCTGTGGGTGCATTACTTGTTCCCAGCTCTCGCCATATGAGGGTGCGTATCAGCATTGTTGAATCTGATGGTTTCGTTGGTCCGGGTGTTACGCTTTTGAACGGGTGCACTGACCTCCATATCTTTGAACACGGTATACCCTTCAGTTGATGTTATTGTGACACGGTACTCCTTCCTGATGAGCGTGTTTTCAGGGGTGCTCATCGCGGCTCCCCATGTCGGAAGTTCGAGTCCTCCCTCGGGCATGGGTGTGTGTATGTCGTCCTTTGCGTAAATTAGTTTAAGCTAGATTAAATAGTGTGTAAGATTGGGGACCGATGACCTCATCAGTTTGGTCCCATAAGACCTTACCACAAATTTACAAATTTTTTCAGGGGTGCATTCGGCCATGAGTTCATTTTTTCTGATGTCATGTGCGACCGCATAGAACAACGCAGGTGGATGAACTCTTGGAACAGGAGAATATTCAGGAAAAAAAACTGGCCAACCCCCCTCCCCCCCCTAATTCACATCGAATCCTTGTTGGCTATGGAGGGAAGACGTACTGGAGCACGTGCACCTATACCAAGGACAATACAGCAGATAGCAACCACTCTCGTAGTGGAATGGAACCCTCTACCGCATGAACTCCTTACCAAGCTTGGACAACATGAAAGCAAGTTATAGAGTACGTAATTCCATGCCATCCGTGGTGACACTATTAAGAATCGTGTCCTGTCTTTTGTATTGTCCAGCTGACCATCACGAATGGTGGTGACTTCTGTGTAACCGTCATCTTTGAATAAACCTTTCAGTTAGCTTCGTTTCATTGGGTTCTTCTTTCAGTTACCCACTGGACTATAATGTAGCAGCTATTTCTAGATATGGTCCTAGTTTCTTCGTGCTATGTTTCTCAGCAGTGACACATCACGTGAAAGTTACTTTCACTTAAACACTCGATCACAAAACCCACGTAAAATTCACGACTGCACATGGTACCAACTCACGGTTCCTATTAATATGGTATCGTCAGTATAGGGTGTAAAACAGAACGTTGTGTGCCAACTTCAAACGCAACGTATCACTGACAACCTTATAACTTTAATTTTCTAATACATAAATTATAAATTATAACTTTCTTTCAATAGAATATGGAGTAGTAAAAATTACAGTGGTTTTATAACAATGTAACCTTTTTGCGCACGAGTGTATTATGTGAAACTCAATATCTATGGCCAGTAAAATGTTAACAGCAAAGAAATGGCACAAATTTGTGTGAGAGAGATATTACAGGTAATAATGCGTATCGTTCCGCTATCAGCTGCTAAAATGACGTTATATTAGGTCTGCCAGATTGTGTTGTCATAAATCCTCATCCGTCATTCGCGACATCAAATCAAAGAGAAATTAAAAAAAAAACTGGGAAAAACAAATTATGTGCAGTGTCATAACGTCGAACGGTTTTACAGAAACTTTCTAAGTCACAATATTTTTCCTCGATACACACATTTGCTTCATCCCCACTTTAAATGCTGGTGAAAACACAATCTGAACTTCATAAATGAAATCTACACCTTGTGCAGGAGAAAGAACATAAATAAAAAATCAATACAGCACACCGAACTTCTCAACAATCGTAAGGCATTAGAACCCCCCGCTATTAGAGAGTTTAATCTCGACTGAACAGTAGTACTAGCACGTAATTAGTAAAAACTCTGTTATAAGAGCTGATGGTGGAACAATGTCATCAGAAAATTACAGGGCAGCGCCTGCAGAAAATATTTCGAGGAGACAGCCCAAAGGAAATAGTGTATCCAGGTTCAATGTGCGTATTTAATTATTTAAAAAATCATTTTTTGCAGTGACGAACGTTTATGCTCGTTATGAGCTGAATACTCCTTTATACCTGATGTAAAATGTATAGTTTACTCCAGTGATGATGAGGTGCCCTAGGCGTCACTGGACGCCTTTATTAGATGTGCATATCTCACTATTCTGCGACCACACTCGAGATGACCTTCACTGTTGCAGGCGAACACCCGGCGGCGATGCAGGGGGACAAGAACGGAGCCTTGTGGAACCACACCGCAGCCCTCTGGTCGCCGCTGCTCGCCGCCCTGGCTTTGGCTGCTCTGTGGATTCCAACAGCGCTCTAGGGCCCAGCACTTCCGCAGACAAAGACTCCAAACAGAGGGCGCCACCAGCGGCTCATGCGACAGACAGAAACCGTTTCCAATATTCCCACATTTAACCGTGTGTTACTCATGCATACTACATTACAGAAGAATAAGTGTGCTTGTCACACAGAGACATTAAGATTCTACCGGTTGTATCTGGAAGCATCTGGATAAAGACGGGACTGCTTGGCTTCACAACCATGAAAAGAGTAAACAAGGTGATTAATAATGCTCAAGGGTAACTAACAGTTCGAATATTACAGGTTGTCAACATGTTGTCATTAAAGCTACGGGTAAACTGATCACAAATCATATTTAGCCAACGTGGTTTCTAAAGGTTTGCGAATTTAATGCAGATGAGTACTAGTTAGGGCAGGGGACACACTTTGGCACAGTAATTTGTCTGACAAAAATAAGCCATATGTTAATACAGGATACCAAATTTACGTGTCGAAAGGGAAATGTTGCCATATTTTGCGAAATTTTTTGCGTTCATAAAATATTGGGTTTGTAATATTTAACAAAGTGTTCATCATCTACGTAAATAAGTTGCGTTCGCGGATAGGAAAATACGTTTGGCAAGTGGAATTGCATTAGAGAGCAATCAAAGACAAATAACTACGCGCAGCACACGAAAAATATGACAAATAGTGGAACGAACTTTGAAATTACGTACAATTTATTTCGTTCAACCTGTGCTGAGAAACATGCTTCATTTACTCCGTCCTGAAACGGCTGTACAATTTACACATTTGGAACCAGAATTCCGCATGAAAAAGCGACACAAAAATTGTTAATCTACTTTTTTTTCTTTTTACGGAAGTTTTATTTTCTCCTTTCCGCAAAAATTGAGTCCAGCGCCATGAGATATTGTAGGTGCCACTTATTTGCGGGTTAGAAAAAAATGTCTCTCATAGGTGTCCACGCCAAAACTAATACATCGATATACGGTGTGGAATTAATGCCGACAGGGCACTGTGGAGGCTGAATTTATGTATTGTTCTCTATTCACCTTTAATATGGGACGACGACACTGGGTGAAAGTACAGAAAACGTTGTAACCAGTCAATTGCATTTTGGATGAAATTTAACGTTCCAGTATTGGTTCGAGGCGGGGATTCGGTAACGATGTTGGTGTTGAGGTTAGTAAAAGGAAATTTTAGCTTTTTAAGTTTAGAAATAAGCCTCTGTGTGAGGCGAGTGCAACCACACAGTACCACCATTCTTAATTACATTCTGAGTGAAGACGTGTTTCACTAATTCTTGTATCGTGAGCATAGCACACGCGAGAGTTAGAAAATTTAGAGACACGGATATATTTGTCGTTCTGGAGCAGAGTATGCAGAGTAAGTGGTATCGGTATGTAATGCTGTCATCTTGAATAACGAAAGACTGTGAGTGTAAAATCTCATCAGAATGTAAGTCGTAATGTAGAATGTCAGACACCACAATTTTTCAACCAAAATAACTTTCAATTTGTTAAGAATGTCTGCCATTTCTTTTCCTCTAGGTGAAGTGTGTCAAGGGCCGCACAAGTCAAATGCATTTTCAAAGTGCAATTAATCATATTGTCGCAGGAATCCCACCAGTTCTTTTTTATTGGAGACGACAATTTTTTGCACCAGATCAGCACATCTATATTAGGGAAGTCAGTGAGACAACTTTTTTATAAAGCAAACAACAATATAAGAAACAAAATACATAGAATATGACGGTTTATGTGCTGTTGGTTGCGAAAATCTGTGTGAAAGTCCGCTTGCAGCCTGACTCTCTTCCTTGTCATGAGTGGCCTAAATACAACGTTATCGCTTGCCTCGGCAGCTCTAGTTTCCGTGGTGAGTGCAGCGAACTTTCTGGCGGCACGCAATTGAAACTGCTACGACAACACAATGACATAGTCATTGTATTCTGAGTCAAGAATTTTTTTCCAGACCTAAAAAAGAGTTTTACCACGGAATTTGTCTCACAAATCGGTATTCTTACCTAATTAAACAACAAAATCGTGTTTGGAAAGAACAATATTGCTTGTAATTCGGTGTTTAATGAAGTTGGCCAAACCAATCTCTGTTTTCCGTGAAAAGATATGGCAGACATCTGCAATGACTACAAATTTATTTGAAGTGAGAAATTTAGGCACCTCATCCCGTATACGTCTGTACGTCCTCATTACCTACCTAGGTATGTGGGTTTAACATAAGTGCTTCGCTTATACTTTGACGATCTGTGAGAGTACGAAATTTTCCTTTCTCGATTGATAAGGTGTGGAATAACGATAAATCGAAAAAACGTGAAAATGATGAGGAGTAGCAGAAATGAGATTAGATATAAGTTGAACATCAAAATCTGGAACCATGAAGTAGACGAAACCTACTTCCTACCTAGGAAGCAAAATAATACATGACAGAAGGAACATTCTAATAGGATGAACTTTGAGAAAACTACCGCAACAGAGTCCAAGCACTTCTCTTAACTTCTCATTAAGTATTTTAGACTGTAATCGACCTCCGGATGCTCCGTTCCATTACTACCTCGCTCACGTTTTCGTCCACACCACGCTGTTGCGATCCCCAGACCTTTCTCACAATACCCAAAAGTCTGGAAGTTAGAAGTCGATAATCTCAGACTATATGGGGATCGTATATTATCTTCCGTGGAGGAACTAAATGGTTTCCGTGCAGCTTATAGCTTTGTGTAATCGTGCATCGATTAGCAAAAACATAAACCCTTACCCAAGCCTCTGCGTCTCTTGATGCTGGCTGTATGGTGCGAAATACTGAAGAGATTGTCCGGATACTGAGAAAGTGTACCACATTTCACTGCATTATGAAGTAGGTATTTCCTGACACGTACCTGGGTTGCTTTTCAGATTTTGGAAACGTGACAGTGTATCCACGACAGGTTTTTGTTTCGTATATCACTCTCAGTACGTCCCCACTTTCCAAAGACTGCTAAAATTTTATTAAATAATTGTCAGACTACCGACTGTAATACATTACAAGTTTCTATCATTCTCTCATTCTCTGACGCCTCGGCTCGCCTCTGACAATGCGGGAACGCGGCAGTACTTTCACCGCTTGTGTATTACTGCGTATTCATATCCCAAGTCACAGCATCAGCCGTGTACCTCTAATGTGTCTGTGTACTTCCGCCAATTTTTCCACATAAAGGCCCGTGCTCCAGTAATGTTTATTCACGTATTACTCCGAGAGACTTGTATTTCACGGCGTAAAATATTTGGTTGTCAAGAGTACCAACTCCTGCTGTGACAGTGGCGTTCGATGTGGATATAGACGGCTTCATTTCAGTTGGAGCGAGAACCTTTCATCACCAACACTAGACAGCCAAGGAGCGAAGGTGGTGCCCATTTCTGATTATGAGACAGTGCAGCATCCATAACTTAAATTACATTTCTATGTACTGGGTCCCACTCAGTAACATTTGTGACAGGGTGACAGTGCCGTGACCTTCAGCCTGACAGCCCACTTCTTGTTTCTAAAGAGTAGTAGGGTTTCACCCTTCAACAACACACACACACACACACACACACATACACACACACATACATACATACATATATATATATATATATATATATATATATATATATATATATATATATATATATATATATATATATATATATATATATGCCTGCATAATTGTATGTCAGATACATACTACACGCAGTGTCTCTTTCCCCTACCCCTCTCTGTCCATCGTCCATCTCCTCGATCCCTCCCTCTTTCCCATACTCTTTTCTGCACGTACCTCCTCCCCCTTCTCCCTGTCCATTTCCTCTTCCTCCTCTCTCTGTCCACCTGTCCTTTCGCCTCTCACTGTGTATCTCATCATCCCTCCTCGTCCCTCACTTTTGTCAGCCGTGACCATTTGACAGTACACGAAATTGGAAATCATTCCGATACCATCCACACAATACGCCGGTCCTGTGGGGCAATCCAGATACCATTACCAACCCTCCTCACCCCCATACCCATCCCTATGGGAGATAGGTCCCTTTTATTCCCTGTTCCCCCCCCCCCCCCCACAACTATCCCTATGGGAGATAGGTCCCTTTTATTCCCTGTCCCCCCCCCCCCCCCCCAACTCTACAGCTCCTCTTTCCTGACAATCTGGTTGAAATCGATGCAGTGGATTAGGAGGATGTAAGGAACGCACATACCGGCATACATCTTTTATGAAAAGTGCACTAACCATTTCCACTTACGAAGTATGACACAATATCCACCAATAAGCGTCATGCTGAAAGTCATGATTACTCCATGAGTCACACTGTTAAATCACCACATACGGCAAAATAGTACTTTCGGCAACTAGAATCTACTAGAATTGGTTCACCACTATTTCGGTAAACCTCGTCACAATGAATCCAAACACAATAATACAGTGAACGTAGACACACATACATGCCGCTATATGAAACACAGAACAACGTGTAACTCTAAATTACTCTAACAAAATGATGACAAACTCACGATTTCAATTAATAAGCACATTTGAGCCATGTAACGAATGCAGTTTACTTTAGAAGTGAAAAGGACATTCAGAATTGAAATACAGCCTAAAAACTTGTTGAAAATATTGTTGTGGGTCATACGTACTCAGTGAATCCCATGTAGAGAGACAACGGAGGCTGATGTGACATTTCTATTAAAGATTTTTTTTATACTGAGACGTATTTCTGTTGAAAATCTGCATGATACGTACTCGAGAAAATACCTACATGAAGGCTTGAACTATTTGGAGAATGTCTTTTTGATTACCACGAGAAATATTCTCTTCACACGTTACCTTGGACTACATTCCAGTGACTAAGTGCCAGAGTGAATGATGCCAATTCCTACCATGAAAATAATGTTTGGCATTAATGCCTTACATGTGCTAACGTCTGAAATGTCCGGAGAATATCTCATCGTGTAACGTAACTGACTACATCTACAGCTAGATGTCTTTCCATGTTTTAAACGTGAGAGGACTTGTGAGTCTCTTATCCAGACAAAGAACTTAATGAGATTTGCATTCACTTTAAATTTTTTTTGGACAGTGTTTGTAGCATAATGTGGTTGGTGTTACAGTTATAAAGTATTACTCTACGTTTTTCGTACAGAATGGTTAAGATCTCGATGTCTGTTATCTGTTTGTTTTAAGCGTTCTAACATTTACATTGTACCTTAAGAAGCTATTGATTTGAAATACTTGTGAAACGTCTTTGTGTCTGAGACGTATAAATGTATTTTGGAAATAAATGTTATTTTAACACGTTTTTCTGGATCTGTAACTTAGGTCCGCCCTACTTTGAGGCACCGAGTTTCAAGCTATGTTACGTACGTTACGTATGAACTCAGTCATTGTTGGAAACAGGTAAGCACAAAATAGTTATGAACGATGAATCCTAATTTACTCTCAGAATACGGTTTTTACATAACACGTGCTCTACATGTGATTACGTTTCACGTGACTGTAATTGATAATAAGAGCGGAAAGGAACTTTATTGGTAATGAGTTGTTGATAACACAGAGCACTTTCAGTTTTTTTTAAAGAGCATTAGTTTTATATTAGCAAATATATATGTGTAGGATAGTAATGGCTAAAGTACACCAACTAAAACGTAACAGCTAAGAAGGCACATTCGACTGGAATGGACAGTACACCACAAGAATATACACTCCTGGAAATTGAAATAAGAACACCGTGAATTCATTGTCCCAGGAAGGGGAAACTTTATTGACACATTCCTGGGGTCAGATACATCACATGATCACACTGACAGAACCACAGGCACATAGACACAGGCAACAGAGCATGCACAATGTCGGCACTGGTACAGTGTATATCCACCTTTCGCAACAATGCAGGCTGCTATTCTCCCATGGAGACGATCGTAGAGATGCTGGATGTAGTCCTGTGGAACGGCTTGCCATGCCATTTCCACCTGGCGCCTCAGATGGACCAGCGTTCGTGCTGGACGTGCAGACCGCGTGAGACGACGCTTCATCCAGTCCCAAACATGCTCAATGGGGGACAGATCCGGAGATCTTGCTGGCCAGGGTAGTTGACTTACACCTTCTACAGCACGTTGGGTGGCACGGGATACATGCGGACGTGCATTGTCCTGTTGGAACAGCAAGTTCCCTTGCCGGTCTAGGAATGGTAAAACGATGGGTTCGATGACGGTTTGGATGTACCGTGCACTATTCAGTGTCCCCTCGACGATCACCAGTGGTGTACGGCCAGTGTAGGAGATCGCTCCCCACACCATGATGCCGGGTGTTGGCCCTGTGTGCCTCGGTCGTAAGCAGTCCTGATTGTGGCGCTCACCTGCACGGCGCCAAACACGCATACGACCATCATTGGCACCAAGGCAGAAGCGACTCTCATCGTTGAAGACGACACGTCTCCATTCGTCCCTCCATTCACGCCTGTCGCGACACCACTGGAGGCGGGCTGTACGATGTTGGGGCGTGAGCGGAAGACGGCCTAACGGTGTGCGGGACCGTAGCCCAGCTTCATGGAGACGGTTGCGATTGGTCCTCGCCGATACCCCAGGAGCAACAGTGTCCCTAATTTGCTGGGAAGTGGCGGTGCGGTCCCCTACGGCACTGCGTAGGATCCTACGGTCTTGCCGTGCATCCGTGCGTCACTGCGGTCCGGTCCCAGGTCGACGGGCACGTGCACCTTCCACCGACCACTGGCGACAACATCGATGTACTGTGGAGACCTCACGCCCCACGTGTTGAGCAATTCGGCGGTACGTCCACCCGGCCTCCCGCATGCCCACTATACGCCCTCGCTCAAAGTCCGTCAACTGCACATACGGTTCACGTCCACGCTGTCGCGGCATGCTACCAGTGTTAAGGACTGCGATGGAGCTCCGTATGCCACGGCAAACTGGCTGACACTGACGGCGGCGGTGCACAAATGCTGCGCAGCTAGCGCCATTCGACGGCCAACACCGCGGTTCCTGGTGTGTCCGCTGTGCCGTGCGTGTGATCATTGCTTGTACAGCCCTCTCGCAGTGTCCGGAGCAAGTATGGTGGGTCTGACACACCGGTGTCAGTGTGTTCTTTTTTCCATTTCCAGGAGTGTAAATTACCGATTGTCTTTACTATAGTGCATACTGTTGTGGAGTCTTCAACGTTTAATGTTAAATTCTCTGTCTTCGAAACAAACGTTGATAATTTATTTTAAGCAAGTAGCATTAGACATTTCATACAGATATAGAATTGTAAAATATTATTTATCTTCTTGTGCTGATAACCTAGTTGTCTTCTTTAGGATTGGTAACGGTCCCTGACACGAAGAAATATCCACTGGTAACATAATTGTGTTACTCAGGTGGCTTTCAATGATAATTCAAGAAAATACAGTTCCTGAACTGCGAAATAACTGTATTCCTCAACATTTGCACACATCGATCTATTAACAAAATGTACGTCTGCCTTCAGCAGTGTTACAATAAACACATTAGCTCCATTTAACGTAGGTCTTCCACCAATACTTCCCACTTGACGTCATATTCCCGCCAAGACTGTCGATTTCACATTACGTTCCCGCCAATACTGCACAACGAAGAAGGAAAGAAAAATATTAAATAATGAAAGAGTTAACAATTTTGTCGATAATAATCGCTGGAACACACTGAAAACAGTGAATAAAAATGAATTTTCGGAAATAGAAATGAATTGAAACTTCCTGGCAGATTAAAACTGTGTTCCGGACCGAGACTCGAACTCGCGACCTTTCCTTTTGCTGGCAAGTGCGCTTGGGATGTTGTTATTCCGGTTGCTATGGGTTTGTTTATCGATTTTCATTTTTATTTGTAGTTTACTGTTGCTGTTTAAGTTTGCATATCTCAGTTTTTCATTGGGAAATAGTGTGTAAAACTGTCGATGCTAGAAAATGGAGTGCCAAATGCAATAGTGGAACGTTTCCGGCATATTCTTCCGTATGAGTTCCATAGAGGGGTGACGGCATCGGAGGCAGCCAGAAACATTTGCACCCTGTATGAGGATAATGCATTGGGCAGAGCATAGCAAGGTGGATCGTTTTCATACTAATGACTTTCCACGTTCAGGAAGACCTTCGGGGATTTGACGAATATTGTTTAAACATAATTAATCCACAATGATTCACGTCAGTGTACTCGAGAACTGGCAAGTTAGATGAACTATGATCATTCCACCATCGTGCGACGTTTGTGCGCAATGGAGAGGGTCCAGAAATCGTGTGTGTGGGTACCGCATGCTCTACGCCAAAATAACAAAAGTCAACGAGTGGCCATATGTGCATTCCTTTTGCTCGTCATGAACTGGCTCGTGAACAACACCGACTATTCGTATTCTGCATAGTTACTGCTGAAGATAAATGGTTTCCTTATGCTAACACAAGGAAAGAAAGGAATGGTCGATTAAAAACAAAGGAGGAACTCCCCACAGAAAGACCAGCGTGCATCCACAAAATAATGGCATGTAATGCATTTGGTGGAGCAATGACTGTGTCGCGTACTACGAATTGCTTTCCCGACGTGTTGCCATCACTCCTGACACTCACTGTCAGCAGCTGAGACATCTTGCAGACTCAGTCCAGCAACAACAACCAGGACGACTGCATGAGGTGTTGCTATTCCACGACAACGCCGTTCCATATTCTGCTCGACTTACGGCAAACACTATACAGGAGTTGGGTTTGGGAGTCATTATGCACCCGTCTTGTTTACGTGATTTTGCGCCTTTAGATTTTCACTTTTTCCGCTCTTTATTGAACAACCTTCAAGGAACTTCCTTCTCGGATTAAAATGCTTTCCGAGCATGACTCGGCAAGTTCTTCGCCTCAAAGCAACGTAATTTCTATAGTCGTGGAATCCAAATGTTACCCCAGCGTTGCAGATTGTTGTGAATAGTGGAGGAGAGTACATTATTGACGACCAAAGTCTCCGTTATGCTTATATGTTGAGATTACCATACTTATGGATAAATGCTACGAACTTACGCCCCAAATCATCACTTCGAGGTAGACACAAAGGGAAATCACTGAATCACGGGCGAAATGTCAATTTTATCGACAAAGTTCTTTTTTTTTTTCAATATGATGCGATCGTGCTCTCGGAAAACTCATATGGTAGCTCAAATAGCTTTGTTTTTTGTTTATCTAAAAATGGCACTAAGCACTATGGAACTTAACATCTGAGGCCATCAGTCCCCTAGACTTAGACCCACATAAACCTAACCCACGGACAGCACACACATCCATGCCCGAGGCTGGATTCGAACCTACGACTGTAGCAGCCGCGTGGATCCTAACTGAAGCGCCTAGAACCACTCGGCCACAGCGGCCGGCCTTTGTTTATTTGCCCAAATATATATTAAAAACCATTAATGGAAACTGCATTAAGAATGAATTTCAAATGGCATTTTTGTCAATAACTCCCACAATCAGAAAGAAGTCAAGGAACACACTACTAGTACCAAACACAGGTCAATAACGCGGGGGACACCTTCCCTTTCGACATGACGTCGGAAAAATGCCAGAATGCTCCATAAATCATCAAATAATACGGCGAGAAATATACAATGTCGAAACTCACGTGGAAGTACCAAGATGTCTAAGCGCCCTCCAAATTTTCGTCACGTGACAGGTATTGTTAGGAGAACGTCTTGTTGTGACAAACGAATTTTTTCGTTTTCTTCTGTGGACGAACATCGATTTCCTGTTCGGCCATGCATATAAAGCGCGTGGAGGCAATTTAAAATGTATTTCCACTTCATTTCAAATTAGACATGAATAAAACATCAGTCAATACATAAATTGATTCCTCGATTTTACCATGTGAAAGTCCGAGGCTTATACTTGAATTTTACTGTTTAATAAGAAGATAACGCCGCCTCACTCTTCTACGTTTTTCTGTACACACCTATGATTCTGTGTCGTCATCATTGTGACTACCAGCATCGTCATATATACACTGGAAATGGACTACTGCTGTACTACCATAAATTACCTTGTTCAAATTAAAAGAATTACAGTTTTTTAACATTCTATTTGTTTTGTTAGCGATACAGATTTATCCGGGAATGAATGCGATGATGAAGTGCTACCGAAGAAAGAATTGTCATTTTGACTGTTCCTCTTCATAATGCCGTACGTGGGTTTCACTGCCGGACAAATCTCAAAGGCGTTCCGAAAACTGATCTCGTCTTTCTTAACGTGAAATACGCTTGAGGTTAACGTAAATAATACACAGGAGCTTTTTCCCGTAGTACACAGTTGTCTGTTCTTTTGTCAACCCGTAACTGCAGATGGTCTTGTCAACATTGGAACAGGTCTTCTTTCCCTTATTTTGCTTTAAGTTATGTTGAATTTTATCAAATAACCCCAAAACGTATTCAGCTCAGAATTTAATATTGATTATCAATGAGAAGCTTATCGACAAACTATACAGGGTGGTCCATTGATAGTGACTGGCCAAATATCTCACGAAATAAGCGTCAATCGGAAAAACTACAAAGAACGAAACACGTCTAGCTTGAAGGGGAAAACCAGACGCCGCTATGGTTGACCAGCTAGATGGCGCTGCCATAGGTCAAACGGATAGGAACTGCGTTTTTTTAAAAGTAGGAACACCCATTTTTATTACATATTCGTGTAGTACTTTGTGATAGATGGCGCTGTAATATTCACTAACGTATACGTACGTGGTATCACGTAACATTTCGCCAGGGCGGACGGTATTTGCTTCGTGATACATTACCTGTGTTAAAATGGATCGTTTACCAAGTGCGGAAAAGTTAGATATCGTGTTGATGTATGACTACTGTGATCAAAATGCGCATGGGGCGTATGCTATGTATGGTGCTCGGTACCCTGGACGACATCATCCAAGTGTCCGGACCGTTCGCCGGATTGTTACGTTATTTAAGAACACAGGAAGTGTTCAGCCTCACGTGAATCGTCAACCACGACCTGCAACAAATGATGATGCCCAAGTAGGTGTTTTAGTTGCTGTCGCGGTTAATCCGCACTTCAGTAGCAGACAAATTGCGCGAGAATCTGGAATCTAAAAAACGTCAGTGTTGAGGATGCTGCATTATCATCGGCTGGACTCGTACCATATTTCTATGCACCAAGAATTGCATAGTGACGTCTTTAAACGTGCGACGGATTTTTCACGTGCGTGCGTGTGATGCATCAATTGCGACGGATTATACGTTGCTGCTGCAATGCAATTTCTTTTATAATTTTTGTTCACCTACCTGTTTACAGCGGTAGATCTTCGCACGTAAACTCCTGACTGCAGCTACTTACGAGATCACAGAAAAGCTGTGTTGAGGAAACTGGAACGTCATAGCTACACTCCGGAGGCCGCTATAAGTAAAATTTGCTGAAAGTCGTCTATGTACTTTAAAGATGAAGTTCAAATTTAAACCTTCAATAGATCTTTACTGCCGTTAAGCAAGATCATCAGCCCACATTCACGAAAGTTACTAAAGTTTCTGCTCACAGTTATCACCATACCAAAAACAGCCAACTTTTATCTTCCAAAATTCCGAAACCAATTACTTGTAACACAGTCAATGATCGGCCAATAACTTCTGCACACAATATTCAGTGGTTGTCTTTAGTAAAAGTTTATGCTCGCCATAAAATACTCATTAAGAATATACTCAGTACCGCCACGCTATATGATTCAAAGTTCACTCGCGATTTTCGTCGGAACGAATTCTCACAACACTCGAAAGTTTTCATAAACAGTTTCTGGTCACTACCAGATACCATTAATACTGGACCATAACGAGGAAGTCATCCCAAGACTTCATGTTACACATAATGCGAAAAGTCACATCCAGCATAACCGCCTCCAATCAAAGCTAGATCGCGACCCTCCCTCACTCTCCCACACTCAAAACTATATCTCCTCGCTAGGCGGCCAACCGTCTCGCTTCTCATTGGCTGTCAGCACTTACGACCAATGAGAACTCACTTCTAGGGCTCGGCTCGCGACAAAATCTAGCAAGCACCAACCACTTCTCTAGGCTCATTGACGTCATCAAATTAAGTCACACAAAACTCTCTAATTAAATAAATAAAACAAAATGAACTACAAGCTTTACTCTACATCTGGATATTTATTATGTAGTCGCGAATGTTCTGGCTGTCTTATACATAAGCATACATACTTGGACATCCGACATTCACTAGTAGGGGAACCACTTTATTCGTTCCCACGGTACAGAGTTGGAACACTTGCCAGTTCCTGCAGAGAATTACATGAATGATTTTTAATAATGGCGAACGTCCCACATACTATCACGCACACATTCTCATTCACAGGCACCCTAACACACAATACAGATATTTACATAGAATTCTTGAAATTATTATTATAGACAAGTCACAGAGGTTTTCTGAAACTAAAAACTTCCCAAATTTATATATGAACACTGAAAGTGTTATCAGATCATCGTACATAGTCACTGAAGGTGAACTATTACATCACTGCATTTATTTAAATTCTTGACTGTCGGAAAATTACGTTTCTTTTTTGTAATTTTACTAACTTCCAAAATACAACTATTTTTGATCTCAGACTTTGACATTGTTTGTTTTCACAACAGAATGATGTACATCAAATATGACGTTCCTCAGGTTATTCCTTTATTAGTTATTAATATTTTTAATTTCGTATTATGTAAGTGGCTGCCAGCGCTACTCACTGCTTTCACACACGCAGCTGCAACAGATGGTCATGACGTCAGACTGCAGGACACAACTCGTCCGTTACTGACCGTATAATACTCTATCGGCTTACATTGCAGCCCACATACATTCTGAAGTAAAGCTTTTAATAGACAAATGGGCGATCGCGCACTAGTTGCGACACCACAAACGTCGTGTACAGTTCTGCCACTGGGCACAAGAGAAATTACGGGACGATGACAGATTTTTTGCACGCATTCTATTTAGTGACGAAGCGTCATTCACCAACAGCGGTTATGTAAACCGGCATAATATGCACTATTTGACAACGGAAAATTCACGGTGGCTTTGACAAGTGGAACATCAGCGACCTTGGTGACATTATGGGAGGAAGGATAACTGGCCCCCATTTTATTTATGGCAGTCTAAATGGTGCAATGTATGCTGATTTACTACGTAATGTTCTACCGATGTTACTACAAGATGTTTCACTGCATGACAGAATGGCGATGTACTTCCAACATAATGGATGTCCGGCTCATAGCTCGCGTGCGATTGAAGCGGTATTGAGTAGCATATCACATGAAAGGTGGATTGGTCGTCGAAGCACCATACCATGGCACGCACGTTCACCGGATCTGACGTCCCCGGATTTCTTTCTGTGGGGAAAGTTAAAGGATATTTGTCATCGTGATCCACCGACAATGCCTGACAACATGCGTCAGCGCATTGTCAGTGCATGTGCGAACATTACGGAAGGGAAACTACTTGCTGTTGACAGGAATATTGTTCCACGTATCGCCAAATTAATTGAGATTGATGGACACCATTTTGAGCATTTATTTTATTATTGTGGTATTTACAGGTAATCACGCTGTAACAGCATGCGTTCTCAGAAATGATAAGATCACAAAGGTACATCTATCACTTTGAACATAGCTGCAAAGGTTCAGTGACCGTGTCATAATTATATTAGAACAAATAAGCCCTCGGTCACAAATATTAAGTCAAAATTGACCAGGTTTCGACGCTACTATGAGTGTCGTCTTCAGAATTAGACTAAATGTTCTAAAACATATTAGGTATATAATACATTAATAAAATTAAAGTTTGTACTGACTGGAAAAACATGCAGTACTTACAAGTCACAATTAAAAAAGATCTAAGCCGGAAAGGCGACGTCATGAATAGTTGTAAGTGAGATGGCGAGCCGCTATGGGCTGCTCGTACTGTGAACAAGGGTTGCAACAATTAAAAAATTACGGAGATCTGATAACAGCGATCTGCTTTGTGTACAGCTCCTCCAAATAAAAAGTTGTACACCGTAAGAAGGCGACTGTATTACTCTTAATATTGTGTCCTTTTTTTCTGTTTTTATACAGTGTTAATTTTGTTAGCGGTGTACGAGCCTTGAACTGAACAGGCAGGAGTTCATAGAAATATAACGTGTACAGCGAGTAAGAATCAATGATAATATATTGTATACAGAAACGTCACACATTACGTCTACATCTAGAAATGACAAATTTCGCTGAGTACAATTATTAATCTAGAGACTTGGCGCATTGTGTAATACTCCATTGGAATTCAATGTAAAGACGGCTGAGGATTGCCTTCTCTGCAAAATTAAGCTAGATTAATGATGGTAGAAATATGTAAACCAGTTGTTGATTCCAAAAACAGCCCAGAAATGAAAACTAATACAAGTATTACGTTACTAGAAGGGAATATAAAGTAGATCACTGTATAATTTTGTGAGTAAGATAACATTAGTTGTAGAACCTGACATTATAAGGTACCAAACAAGCACACCATGTAAATTATACTTAGATATATATCGGACAGGTCTCTTCGAGCCGACAGGCAACTGTTCTCCTCGTTCTCTCAGATATTTACTATTCTCTACTTTTCTCTGTATAAGAATTTGTAGAAGGAACGAATATAAATCAATACTGCACAGCATGTAACGGAAATTGACGGTTGGACTCCGCTCAGAAAGAATGTAATATTCAAAGAGGGCTTTTAGGTACCCAGTTTTAGAAAGTTCAAAACAGATCCCATGTGGTATTCGACTTAGCGACACATGTCACCTGTGACTGAGAAACGGAAGCATTTACCAAAACTGTGGCACCGAGTGGGTGGGACTTTACATGGCGGTATCAGGCTGCTCGGCGTGAGACTTGATGTCGCAACAAGGCACTAGTCATCAAGTATGTACCGATACACCAACCGCTAGAGGGCACTGGAGTTAACATTTTTTTCCGAGCTCAAAGCATAATAAAACACAGTAGGCAATCCATTTATCAACTAAAGAACATGAGGAAAACAATTTGACTAATTGCGCTAGTGTCTCATTACTTTTACCGAGTGATCATGTGTACCAGGTCTCCTGTCAACTCCCAGAAGTGACACTCTAGAAGTAAAAGCGATGGGTTTAGATGTGACATCTGAATTTTCGCTCTTTGTAAACTCATACGTTTTTCATCAGAGATATCGAAGCATCCTTACTTGTTGGTCTAATTCTTTTACATTTCATACTTGCAAGAACTTACACCTCAGGGTTAGGGTACCAGGATCTGTATGGAACCATATTAGTCTTCAGGTTATTTCAACGTAGCGCCCTAGGCCACCAGAACGACTCAAGAACTGGATTTAAAATCACTTCCTGCCTCTTTGGGCTTCACAAAATACCCTACGACGTCGACCAGTACGAGCGAACTGTATTTTCGCACTTTCAAAGTGTCTGTGAGTCTACCTTTGTTGTGATTGTATGTACCTTTTCATGTTTGTACAATGAGTACGTTCACTCTGAGATGCGTGAGCTAATATCCTAAGAATAGTGACAGGGTTGCAAGGAAGTGGCAGTGGTAATGATATCCTAACGCTTCTCCATTTCGTCATGCCAGCTAAACTCTCACTTATTTTCGCTTTCTTATGTACTGAACAATGGAGTTACTCTACCAATACCTCTAAATTTCATCATTACAATTATATTAACCATGGAACCTTTCTTATAGTCTGAACAGCTAACAGTCACTCTAAATATTGTAATTCTAGTGGTATCTCATATTTTTTACCTGTATGTTTTTTTTCCTAAGCGAGGATTGATCATATGTACTATCGATGAGTCTACACTTTGTAGAAGTGTTACTACACTCACATGTCACTTTTATTTTGCAACACCTGATTTTGTGTATTCCGTATCGCCGGGAAGGGGTGGTAGAGAGACATAGAGAGTGAGAGCGAGAGAGAGAGGAAGACAGAGGGAGGAGGAGATAGAGAGAGACAGAGAGAAAGTCTGCAATGTAATGCCATATTTACTTGTAAACAGCGATACCTACTACCACAAGGCTTGAGTTGAACAAAGAGAATCTTTAATAAGTGAGAAAAAGGCTATCATTTTGACTAAAATAAGAACGTAACAGCTATTGACTATTTTGCTTCGATATGAGTTAGCCTCAATTGCTTCTTTGTACTCCTTCCCCACACCTCTCCCCATCATCCTTCTTCACCATGTTTCGTCTGACGCCTATCAATTTACTCAGCCCTAAACATACAGAGCTGATTTCACAGCTTTTCCGACAGCTAAACTAGTGCAGTTTCACTCATACATCAGTACTTTCTAAATAGTGATTTGCGGAATACCTTAAATACAAGTCTACTTCTTGAAGTTAGGTATATAGCACAATCAGGAAGATAACACACAAGGAAATGTGTGTATGAACTGTTCTATGTGTCAAGTAGTAATCAGTGTCCCATTGTTAATTCCTGCCATTGTCACCTCACCGTCACACCTTTAAATCCAGCTCTTTTTAATGATTGTACGGTCTATGCACAACGCAACATGAGTCTGTGCTACGTCTAATTCGTTCACCGATCTCATTCCCCAGTTTATGTGTATTCCTTATCTTAGCTCTCTGTGTGGCATTCAGCCTTAAAATCTAGTTCAATGACGTGAATGTTCTAGTTGCAAAATTTTATGTCTTGATGAATTGTTGAACTTCCCATCAGATATACAGTGAATAGTAGTCAGAAAACTGACTGTGCCGCGTACAGCTATTAGTTGCTGGTGCACAACCAGGATCCCTCTGCTGTCGCCGATTATTCAACGTTGTACGTCATCTATGGTGGACGTAAAGCGCTATTCAATGCCACCACATAATTCTGCCAAATTCTAATGTTCACGTGCACGAGGAACACTACCTTACCAAATGAGCAATTGTCACTGATCCCAAGTCCGCCCCCGGTAGCTGAGCGGTCAGCGCGACAGTCTGTCAATCCTAAGGGCCCGGGTTCGATTGCCGGCTGGGACGGAGATTTTCTCCTTTCAGGGACTGGGTGTTGTGTTGTCCTAATCATCATCATTTCATCCCCATCGACGTGCAAGTCGCCGACGTGGCGTCAAATCGAAAGACTTGCACCAGGCGAGTGGTCTACCCGCCGGTAGGCCCTCGTGACACGCCATTATTTTAATTACTGATCCCATAACTTTTTACCAAAAGAACACGCACCACGCATCCCAAGTGCAGAGAACCCGATCCCAATGGACAGCCATCACTGGCACATAGGTCAACACACTGTGACTGAGAGATCAGTGTTAGGGAATCAGTTACACTCGACAACATTTTTTGAGTTACGTACAAACACTAAACGAACATAACACGTTTACCTAATAAACAGAAATATTGAGATATACACAGAAGTCAAAACAACATCCAAACAATGATAGAACTTCCCTTTTGGGAGAAAGAAACTTGAGACACAAACACCAATAACCAACATACGTTAACAACAGTGTGTGGTGTTCCCGGATAGTTGTCGCAACAGTTTGTCATGAGCAAAGAACATACAATGAAATTTTTGAACGTGTTTGTTAGAATGAATAACTCACCAAGTTACTGAGAAAAATGTGCGAAAAAGGAACAGGTCAAACGATCTGAACAATCAAACGGCGGTATTATTTTCAGTTTGTTCTTTTCTAAAGAAGTGAAGAGCTCGATTACAGTAACTTTCAAACACTGTTGTTTGGGAGAGCTATTGTTAAAATTACGTCAAAATTATTCCCACTGCGTCTGTTAACGCACTTAGTGTTTTCACTCTTGTCGTGGCTCACTAGGCTGGAACCACACATTCATTTATCAAGTAATTTCACAGCAGATTACCTCCGAAACGATGTAGCCACGTCGCTGTATATGCCTTACCGCTTATCAGAAGCGAGAAAACTCTGACCACTACTTATATTTAGTATCAATTCTTAGGACGCTGTGACGTCGATTACACGCAAAAGCTGCAGTCCTCTTGAGCACCACAAATTACAAGAAGTGTTTGCACCATCCACAGCACGGAGACAGGGTAAACTGTTCTTGAGAGATTTATACACCAAACTCTAACATCAAGAGTAAGAGAAGTAACCATTACGGGCATGTATTGAGCAATGTGTGTGACTTTGTTCCACTGACAGGTCCCTTCTGTGTACTCACTGAGGTAGGGAGTTGAAGCTACTTCACCACATCTGAGCCATAACTGTTCATTGGTTCCGAAATTCACGTATAGATCCATGTGCTGAGTTGGGAAAATTTTATGATCACTGTCCTGTGTAAGATTTCATACAAAAACAGTCCACTTAATTATACGCTAGTTACAACAGGAGTTTTTGATACCGAGAAAAAAGAAGTCAGAGTCACAGTTGATCTCAAAAAAATTGGTAGCCACACACATCTAAAAAACTTAAGCTTCAGCGGAAACAACTGAGCAAAGCGTCGTATCTTAAGTACTGTACTTTGGGGAGTACACTAAGAAGACTGATGCACTTCTCGATACCTGAAACAGTCACTGTATGTAACTGCAAATTACAGCAGTACTGACTCCTTCATGCATCGGTCACAGATGTCGATGAAGACATTCTTCAGCCTCTTTCACGTATAACATTGTATTCACGCTTCAGGTCTCTAAAATATAATGGTACAGTCATAACAGCGTATCTCGAAGCAAGCGCATTTCATAGTGTGTCTCTCTATGAAACGGTGCTCTTCCTTTACCTTTGATACTGCTAGTAGCGGATGGAGAAAGAAAAAATTCCGCATCCGTCGGATTATGTTCCCTCATGCATGTCTGAGTCCTGAGAGGATGATCGTTTACCTCTTATGTACTGTTGTTAACTAGACAATCACTGGGAAGTCAGTTACCTGTACGCTGGAGGAATAAACTGATACTGAAGTTCGGTGACAGCATCATGGAAACGACAGAAGCAGAATCTTATCGCTATTATCATCTCTATTGTGCGACATCATGTAGAATTTCATTTGTATTGTCAAGTCAATCTTAGTAAAATTGTCGGTAAAGAAGGCTACTATTTTAACTTAATTACGTGACATTATGTCACGTCTTTAAAGAAACGCCGTGAACTATCGAATTCATATCAATCGATTCGAGTAGGAAAGTGACCGATATTGAACTTTTGCTACAAACTCTAATAATAATGTACATATTTCCCTTCTCAGGTTTTCCACAGTATCTTGCACATTTGAGGGAAAACACTGGAAACCGTTTTTAATAATGGTGATAATTTACACGAGACCTAACCATTCATACTTTAAGGACCCCACCTACACATTTCATGGAAACCACAAACTGTATTAATTTGTTTGCTTAAGGAGTCGATTTCAATCGGATGTCAGAATGCTATTATTCTGATGTCAACAAATCGCTAAATACGAGTAATGAATGTGGGTCAGAAGGCTATTGTAATCATCCCGGACGCAGTTAACATCATCTGCACTGTCTGCAAGAACTGTAGTCACATGCTCTCGCGAAGATCAAAGATTTTCGCTGCTACCTCTCTCCTCCCTGCTATTAAAACAGTACACACTGACGACCACACTGAAATTTCTAATGCTCGTGTTACAATATGTAGTCGCCAACAAAAATATGCGCACCAGTATCAACATAACAGCTGCAGCATGAAAAAATGAGCCAACATTAACGACTCACACAACGAACTAATACGGCCATTTTTAGTGGAAGGTGTGTTTTATTAATTTATTTATCGGTTTCCGTAGGATCATGCAATCCCAAGCTAACTGACGTAGAAGGAATCACAGCATGTTCACAGGATGCCGGTAAGAGAATTTCTAAACAAAAGAAGTTGATGAACTAAACATATTGAGAGAATATATGAATAAATAACACACTAAAGAGAAAAGTTCTCAAGTACTTCAACAAACTCCTGTACGGGATACAAGGAGAGAGTCACAAGGAAACATTTGAAATTAGATTTGAATACACTGAGGACTATCAATCAATTTTTGTCAGTTCTCCTGAAAGCCTTTGGAATATGAACCTGTCGAATGGTGCACATCATTCTACACTAAGGTAATCGAGGTATTATCGAGGTGCAAGTAGTTCTTCCATCTAGTGTTCACTCAATGATTATTGCTGCTTCTAATTCGCAAAACAAAACTGTCATGAACAAATGACATCATGTACATGTACACCAGTGCTTTCCAACTTTCTTATCTGCTCAGAAACACTTAACTCATGTCTAAGGCGGTGCTGATGCTACGGTCATCACAATCACTGTTTTAATATTACTACTACTACTGTTACTACAAACATATAAGGCTGTACAATTTTCGGCGAATTATAATAAACATTGGTTGTATTTACAACTTACACAATTAATGTGAAGTCTGGCACTGCATTTTGGCTGTAGCCTGAGAGGCATGTGTGTGAAGCTGGAAGAAGCTATTCTTAATACGACATCTAGATGTGACTCTGTCAGGCTGGATAGGTATTTATCCTTTATGATACTCTTAGGTGAAAATGCCACCAAGCAAAAATGTGTCGAGCAAAAATAAGAGTAAGGTCTCAAAGCAACACTAACGATGATGGGCTGTCCACTAGAGCCCAGAAATTTCTTGTAGTTGCAGAACGTCATTTCAAAGATATTCGTACATCATCTTGAAGACTTAAAATTTCCGTTTTTAATTTGCCAAGATTACAATTTCCACAGGTCACACATATCTCATCTGCAAGTTCAGTAATGTCGTCTGAGACGAGTGAGTGAGTGGTAAACATAATCACTGGTTCTAGAGTTGAAAACTAATGGAACCTGTTACTAAATTCTCTGTTTAGGATTTCAGGATGTTTGACAAACGGTAGATTGTTACATTCATAACTGAATTCAAAGCTAGAAACTAATATTAAAAATTTCTCCTTTACTTTCCTCTGAAGAACAGTTATTGTACTTAATCGTCGCTGAAATGTTGGAATTTTCCCCATGAAATTGGAGGTATAGTTCACATTTAATTTTGATGTGACTTCTCCCAAGAAACCTAAGCCTAGAAGCCATGGTTTCTCGCGAAGTGCTTGATTATATTGCCAAGAAGATGATTTTAGATGATTTCTTATCTAATGTAGAAGACTGCAGAATCGTTCCAGAATTTGGCTCCTACTAAACTGACTTACATCTGCATGAAAAATTATGTCACGATTATCAGAATGTGATGTATTCGAAATATTTATGAACAGTCGGTGACGGAGCAGAAGATAATCAGATGTAAGTTACTACACGAGTTACAACTTTCATGACATATTCATGGACTGGAAGACAATCCTCTGCTTCCTATTTTGCAGATACGAAGTGAACTGTTCCAGTGAAAGGTTTTGTTAGGTACAGTACTTACCAGTGCTGATTATACGCTGACCTGTATTTGTTTTGTTCTTAGAGTAAATTCTTTTTATGCTTCTTAGTATATTTTCTTTTCTCACAAGTCTAACTTGCTTATAAACATATTTACCGTTATGTAAAATTGCCTGATTTAAAAATTATGGTAACTTTACTCTCGTGGGGTACCCAGTCAGGAACAAATGGGGTCTGTGTTGTTTAAAGAGAGAGAGTCGATGGCAGAGACAGTTGTAATGGAGTGGGTGGTTTATGAAAAGTTATAAAGAGGAAAGGTTTTGGAATGATTCTTCGACTATGCATTTTGAAGAAGACTGTTAAAGAAGCATAATTTCTGGGATAAACTTGATGCTGATTTGAGAAATACGGCAGATGTAAAGATTTAGGTTGTATCTTTTCGGTATGTTAGAACTGTTTGATGCCCTTTACATTGAACTATGATTTATTTGAAGTATACAAGATCTGCGGATGTGTAGCAGGAAGCCAGAGAAGAGTACTGAAAATCTGAAGAGTGGAGAGAGATATTTACTGGTGAAAATCCACGAGCAAACACAAGAGCTGAAGGAGTTTTGGGAACGTTTAATAGCGTATTTCGTCTGCGGAAAGTTCGAACAGTTTAGTGGCTGATGGACACTGAATTAATACGTACAGGTAGACGTCTTGTAAAGCAACTGTTACTGCCAAGAGTTAATAATCTAATAATCTTGTTAAAGAGTGATCAGAGCTGTGTGCAGACTCAAGCATGTGAATGGGTTGTATCGCTGGAAGGATGCAGACTCAAACTTTATGTGAACATCTGAGTTAGTTTCGTGATAAAATTAAAAATGAAAGCGAATTTCATGAAGTTTGTGAGGAGAGCAATTCTGAGTAAATGTGCATCCCTTTGAGAAAATAATTACTCTTGTAAGAAAGCGTTCTTGCAACAATCCCACACTAAGGCCTTCCCGAAAGAATTACCTCTGTGTTGTTTAACGCTCTTATTTCCATTCTAATTGTGAATGTGTTATCTTCCAGAACGAGACTTTCGTTATTCAAGTTTTCAACGAATAATGTTCGTATTGGATGAGTAGGCCATTTGTAGCAGGTAGCAACGAGGCGCTACAGCAGGATAATGACCGTAGATCGCAGAGCATCCAGTGGTAACTGGTGACCCCAGAAAGGTAGGAAATTGCGATAAACAAATCGCTGGTCATTGAAGAACAATAATAACAAACCGCAGTGGACTAACCGTAATACTTGTCAATTCTGTCAACTCACTGTAATTACTTACCACGCGTCGGTATTACAGTGAAGTTAATTAAACAACTGGAAGCATTTCAACGAAATAAACCAACTACACAACGAGAGAAACTGTAGCGACTGTAGCAAGGTTGAAGTATTTATTCACACAGATTGAAACGGAACACCTTCGTCTCAGGTATAAATTTTATTTGCGATTAAACAGAGTGTATCATGACATATGTCATACACGCATACAGCTGGAAGTGCAACATGCCGGGAGATAAAAAGCCTGAGTAAGCATAGGTCTGTAATTGAATCGTTTGTGAAACAATTGCGACTTTGTGGTTAGCTTCCTCTACTTACGTAATTCTGTGTAACATCACAGCCAGGTCCCTGATGTGGTCTTTGTTTATATGTTAGAGATGTGTTGTAAACAGGGTAAGTACGACAGTACACTACACAGTAAGAGAGGCACTCATATCAGCTGCCTGCGGAGCTTCAGTTTTTCTGTACGAGTGTTGATGGTGACATGGAACTTTACAGTAATGAAGAGTACACAGACGTGCATTTCGTGTATGGTAGGGACGAAGGCAATGGACGAGAGGCTGTAGGCTGGTACCAAGAAGCAAACCCTACGCGAAGGCAACCCGAGAGTTAAAATTTACAAGGTTGCATCAAAGCCTCCAAGAAAATGGAAACTTTGCACATATTGAGGGATCGGGTAGGCCTGCCCATTTTACACCTGTGCTCCAAGATGTAGTGCTGGAAACGGTCGAACACTCTCCAGGAATCTCGACAAGGTGATCTGGAAGGAGCCAAAGTAGTGTTTTGAGACTAATGCATCACGGTGCACTAATCCCTACCCTTCGAACGAGTTCAGTGTCTTTGGGAGGTGGACGTTATGTCCTAGACAAACCACCTGTTAGTGGATGCAATAATAAGCTGCTAATAATCTGTCATTTAACAATAACATTATACATCCAGATGAAGCAGATTTCACTCGTGATACAATAACATTATACATCCAGATGAATCAGATTTCGCACGTGATGGTGTGTTTAAGTATCACGTTTCTCACGAGTAGAGTCATCTAGTCTCCAACTCGTGGTTTCGGAGTTGCGTCTTTGACCAGTAATCAAAACGTTCTCGGTCCTTGGTTCGAACCGCGTCACTATTCAAATTTTGGATACAAATCATCTGCAACGGCGGCCAAAGACTTAGGCCTTAAGAAGTCACCTTCGTTTTGCCGACGGCTTTTCATAGTGGGTGGAAGAGCGGACAGGGGTCCAAGGCACTCTCTTGAACGTGCGTTGGAAGACTGGCCCTGAAAGGTGAAAGAATAAGCAATGATCAACGGCGTGAGGGTGCAGAAGGCAACGAAAACCACTGCTTCGAAGACACATAATGTGTGTTCACAGAACGTATGGCCTGCAACCGCAAAAGTCCCATGACGATCTCTCCATTGGTAAAAGATTCCGGACTTGCCCTATTCGTATCTCCGGCAGGGGGCTGTCAAAGGGGAGGTGATCACGAGAAAAAGATATGATAACTTTCTACGAGTAGGGATGGGGGATGTCAGAAATTTGAACGTGGATGGGAAGATATAAAATCTCAATATGGAAATGCTATGGCTCAGTCTAGATGCAGTGGACGTCAGTGAAGTAATATGGAAAGGAGACAAGGATTTCTGCTCAGGCAAGTGTAGGTTGATATCAAGAGCTGCATAAAAGAATATAACTCGAGTAGGTTTCGTTATGAATAGGAAGGTAAGGCAGAGAATGAGTTATTGTGAACCGTCCAGTGATTGGGTTGTTCTCCTGCAACAATAGTTCAGATATACATGGCAAATTTTCAAGCAGAGGACGAAACGACACAGTGTATTTGAGGAAGTGAACAGGAAATTCAGTACGTGAAGGAAGATGAAAATCTAATAATCATGTCGGACTGGACGCTGTTGCAGGAGAGCTAGTAGAGGAAATTGTTACAGGAGAGAATGGAATCCAACACTCATGGGGAACTGGAATGTGGCTGTAGTGGAGGGGGAACATAGTGTTACAGTAGAATAAGGGCTTGGCACTAGGGAGAATTAGGGAAAAAGTCTGGTGGAGTTTTGTCATAAGTATCTGTAAGTATGAGTGACTACTCCGTTCACTTGGAAAAGTCAAGGGTCCAGTTAGATTATATCGTGGCCAAGTAGAGATTCCGAAGTCAGATATTGGATTGTAACGCGTACTATGGAGCAGAAACAGTTAACAATTTAGAAATGATTTAGATTGGGCAGAAGTTTAAGAGACATGCCAGGAACAATCAGTGCTCAAGGAGGTGGGATACGAGATTACTAAGAAATGAAGATAGACGTTTGAACTTCTTTGAGGCTATAAATACTGCAATAAGGAATAGCTTAACAGGCATTTAAACTGAAGAGTAATGGACGTCTGTAAGTCACAAATGTTGGAAAGAAAAACATATATACAAGGAACATAACAGTGAAGAACCCATGGATAAGAGAAGAAATACTCGTATTTCATTTGATCGACGAAATAAGGAAACACAAACATTTGCTAAGAAATGCAGGGATTCTGGGATATAGTTACTTAGGAACGAAATACACAGGAAGTGCATGGAGGTTAAGGCGAAATAGCTGAGTAAGAAATGTGAAGAAATCGAAAAAGAAATAATAGTCGCAAGGACTGGCTCAGCATAGGTTGCCTTGGGAATTCTACTCTTAACTGCAGTCAAAAACTAAAAAATAAAAAATCAGTAGGCTCAGATGAAGTACCGATGTTTAAAATGAAACAATTCATGGGATTATACAAGGCTCCCTAACAAATATAATAAATGAGTCCTGCACATCAAGGACATTTCCAGAGCAGTTAAAACAGGAAAGAGTTGTACCTTTGCTTAAGAAAGCTAATGCAGAAGACATAGAAAATTACTGGCCCATTTCCCCGCTGTCAGCATTCTCCAAAATAATTATGAAAGGCAGATTAATGAATTACCTGAGCAAATACAATCATTTAAGTGAATCACAGTTTGGTTTCCGAAATGGCAAAAATACGGAGTCAGCAATAGAAGAAATCACAATAGTTGTACTTGATGCTCTTGATAAAGATAATTGTGTCACAGGCATATTTTTAGATGTTTCTAAGGCTTTTGATACAGTCGACCACAAGATTCTATTACATAAATTAGAAGCATTAGGAATAAGAGGGGTAGCTAATGACTGGTTTCGATCATACCTAACAGATAGGGTACAAAGAGTAGAGATAACTCATACTTCAAATAGACCTAAACATTTAGTAACACACTTATCAGAACCAAAATTCATTAATATAGGGGTTCCGCAAGGTAATGTATTAGAAGTGATACTGTTCCTGATATACATTATGACTTTCCCAGTAGTGTTAGTCATGGTGAAAAAATTCCCCTTCGCTGATGACAGCAATATTATAGTCACTGAGAAAACAAGAGAACTCCTTGCCGAGCAAGCAAATGAAACTCTCAGGGAAGTTTATGATAGGACAATAAGTAATAAAGTGACACTGAACATAAAGAAAAATGTTGCCATGAATTTCAGTTTGAAGAGGAAAAATGAAAATGTTAAATTAGATGTAGATGGCACCTCTATAGACTGTGTTACAAATGCAGAATTTCTAGGAATAGATATTCATTCTCAGTTGAAGTGGTGTGAACACACAAAGGTACTTGCAAACAGAATGTCATAAGCATGTGATGCCCTTAGAATCCTATCATCAATGTTTAACATGCAGTGTCTTTTAGTTACATATTATTCATATGTACACTCAGTTCTTAGCTACGGCATTCTTTTTTGGGGAACAGATGCGCAAAATATGAACACAATTTTGAAACTCCAGAAAAGAGCCATAAGAATAATAACCAAAAATTCTAGTCGAGCTCATTGTAAAGATCCGTTCAGAACACTGGGGATTTTAACTGCTCCATGTGAATACATTTACCAGTCAGTTGTACACATAAAAAAAAACGTTGGTAATTACTGCACAAACAGCTCTGCCCATGACCATGCAACGAGAGATAGACTCAACTTACATTTACCAAGAAAAAAATAAACATAAAACTCAAAACAGCATTTTATACCAAGGAATAAAACTGTAGAATGAATTACCAAAAGAGATTAAAGAAACAGCAAAAATACAGTAATTTAAAAAGGCAGCTAAAAAGTACCTGTTATGCAATATATTTCATACATCGAAGGATTACTTAGATAAAACAGAGTAGGGGTTTGAAAAAAAAATTATACAAATAAATAATGATATTAATGATTAGAAAATGTCCATAATTCCACATAACACTTTCACTTTATGTTTTTTTTCCTTTCTAGAAATACTAACCCTTAAGCTATGGATGGCACAATACTAACACCTTTTCCTATTTCTGAGCTCAACATCTCACTGATTATGGAGGGATGCTGACTCAGTTTTTCAGGATAGCAAAAGGGAAGTTGCGGTACAGAAAATTGCCCAAAGATCCCCTGTGTGTGTGTGTGTGTGTGTGTGTGTGTATGTGTGTGTTGTGTGTGAAGTATTATGGAACAATGTGTGTAAGTGTGCGCAGTGACTGATAGTGAGGTATGAGTGAACATTGTGGCATTACATTATTTGATAAGTTATTTGTAAAAAAAGTATTGTATACCAGAAGTAAATTTAGTGATTGTCTCTAACTAGAAGTCTGTGAGTATATGTGTATATGAATTAGCTTCTTTTAAATTGATCTAACTTTGTAAATACTTTGACATGTCCTATATCCTTGTAGAAAGAGATCTACGGATGAATAAAGCTACTACTACTACTACTACTACAACTACAAAGCGGATAGGAGTGAAGGGTACACTGAAGACCTCTATTAGACGGAGAACTTGTCTCAGGACGCGATAGAGGAAGCAACAGGAGTGGGCAGAGAAGAGGTAGGGAATACAAAATTAGACTCAGAGCTTAGAAGGTCTTTGGGCGGCTTAGGATATAATACGGAAGAAGGGGTCGATAACATTCCACCGGAATTTCTAAAACCAGCTCATTCATCCAATTTGCCTACAGGGATAAATATAAATGAGACCGGAAAAGAAAATGGAGGATGTGTTAGGTGACGATCATTTTTAGGGAAAGTAAAGGCAGCAGAGCGGCAGTTCTGACGTTCACTTGATATTGGAAGCAAGACTAAAGAAAAATCAAGACACATTCATAGCATTTTTAGACCTGGAATAAGTCTTCTACAAAGTCAAATGGAGCAGGATGCTCGAGTTTATGAGAAAAAATAGTGATAAGCTGCAGGGAAAGACGAGTATTATGAAATATGTACAAGAGCCAAGAGGGAGCAATAAGAGTGAAAGACCAAGTACAAAGTGTTCGGATTAGAAAGGGTGTAAGACAGGGACGTAGCCTTTCGCCGCTTCCGTTCAATCTATACATCGAAGACGCAAGGATGGAAATAAAAGGTAGGTACAATACTGGAATTAAAATTCAAGGTGAAAGGATATCAATGATAAGAATCCCTGATGGTACTGCAATCCTGAATAAGAGTGAATAAGAATTACAGATAGCGTTGAATGGAATGAACAATTTCAAGGAGAACAGTATCTGGATTGAGAATAAATCGAAGGAAGACGGAATTAATCGAGACAAGTTTAATATTATGACAAGTTTAATATCAGAATTGGGTATCGTGAAGCACACGAAGTTAAGGAATACTGCTACTTGGGCAGCAGAATAACTCATTATTGGTGGAGCAAGGAGAACATAAAAAGTAAAATAGCATCGTCAATAACAGGCTAGCATTAGTCGAGAAGTCTGCTTGCATCAAACATAAGCCTTCATTTGAGGAAGAAATTTCTTTGTGTCTAGGTTTGGAGAACAGCATTGTGTGGTAGTGATGTATGGACTGTGGAAAAACCGGAAAGGAAGAGAATCGAAGCATTTGCGATGTGATGCTAGAGAAGAGAGTTGAAAATTAGGTAGGAATGGAGAGGTTCTCCGCAGAATCGGCGAGGTTAGGAATACATGGAAAATTTTGAGAAGAATAACGGACAGGATGATAGGATTATTAAGACATAAGGGATTAACTTCTGTGGTACTAGAAGGAGCTGTAGTGGGCAAAAACTGTAGAGGAAGACATAGATTGGAACATTTACAACAAACAATTGGGGACGTAGGATGCAATTACTTCTCTGAGATTGAAAGTTTGGCTCAGAAGAGGAATTCGTTGTGGGCTGCATCAAACTATTCACAAGACCGACGACAAAAAAATAGTCTCCAAGCCACATACTGTGCATGAGTCTCCACATCAGCGAAGTTTCTCACTGAATGTGTGGTTAGGGTAGTAGATGATCACCTGATTGAGCTGTACATATCACCAAACAAACGCAATGAACGGAATTACCTTCGGCTTTTACGGCATAATCTTACAGGATTGCTTGAGAATGTTGCCTTAAAGCGCCGTCAGATGACGTGGTAAGTACATGATGGAGCTGCGTCATATTTTTCGGCTATGGTGAGACAACATGTAAAGCGCCAATGTGGCCAAAACTGTGTTGGGCATGAACCGTGGGCTCCAAGATTACCTGATTCGACACTATGACAGAGACTGTCAGTGCGATTCAAGTATTTGGATATGATCCAGGTAAGTTTGCAAGGACTCGAAAATCACAGCGACAACGTATGTAGGTCTGCATCCGGGCACGCGGACGACACTTGTAACACTTCCTTTAACAGTGATTACTGTCACGTGTCTGTTGTACACATTCAAAACACCTGCACTTCTACAGAAGTAATGCAGGAATCTATATTCGCAATAGAGAATTCCCATACACCGTATTACTCCCCACTCTTTTGGTTAAAAAACCCTAGTTTTTAATAGGATCTCCGTTTAATGCGACGGCCTTAACGCCACCCTATTGGGATAGCCTGTATGCCCGCATGGTACCACTCTACTTGTCGACGACGGAGACAAGGTCGTGCTGCAACAACAACCTCCCTAACACATGCGTACTGATTCACGTGGAGTGCATCCGTCGTTGGGCCAAACAAATGGAATTCGGAAGGTGCGATATCCGGGCTGTAGGTTGTATGAGGAAGAACAGTCCAATTAAGTTTCTTCAGCTCTGTTTTGGTGAGCAGGCTAGTCAGAGGCCTTGCGTTGTCATAGAGAAGGAATAGATGGTTGGCACATTTGTGGTGACGAATACACTGAAGTCATGTTTTCAGTTTACTGAGGGTAGCACAGAAACTTCAAAGTTGATAGTTGTACCGTGAGGGAGGACATCAAACAAGATAACTCATTCAGAATCTCAGAGAACTGTCACCATGACTTTATCTGCTGAGGGTGTGTCTTTGAACTTTTCTTTCGGAGTAAAGATGGTGTGGCGCCATTCTGTGGATTGCCGTTTTGTTTCCAGTTCAAAGTGATGAACCCACGGTTCATCACCGGTGACAATATTGGACAAAAATTGTGACGATCAGCCACGTAACGTACAACAAATTGGACACAGATGGTCCTTCATTGCTCTCTGTTAGGCAGCGAGGAGCTGCGCAGGCACACACACATTTGAGACCCGAACAGATAGACGAGTGGGTCATCACTATCAACGAGACGTCAATTCGACCAGCAGAATGTTTGACGGCGTTCCATAGATCACTTCGAATGAGAATGTCCACAAGTTCTAGCACTGCAGGAGTGACAGCTGTGTGCGGCCGGTCGGTACCCGGGAGATCGGAGTGGTCTGCACGACGTTGCTGCGATGATGACAGATGCCTCGCTCAAGGACTCAAAGAGCTTTTGTTCCCTGATGGGTCTCCGTAGCAGGCGCCTGTGAATACCTGCGACGCTCTGGCTTTCCGCTAAATGAAAGTTGGTGACAGCTCCGTGCCTGCACTCACTTTCAGGCGGTCACCCATGCTCTTCCCAGCATCGCAGCACACGACAAATTGCAACTGATGATTGGTTTTTGTCAGCCCGAAACTGGTTGTGACTTTAAAAAATAGAAGCCTTAAAACTGAAGCAGGAATTTCTGTCTATAACGATGCTCAACTGCGGATGTTCAACAGACAGGATTACTTACATACATTTAATTCTCCATAAAAATCAGTCGCCTTAATAATTCAGTATCTGTTCACAAGAGAAGTGCTTCTTCAAGTGATGGCATTCATGGTTGTCATAACCAACCGATCTCCTGTCACTTACTGCTGTACTTCCTCACATCTACTTCTCCATATACACGTTCTACTGAAGGGACACGGGATGTGACACTTCTACTGCTTTAGGACAGGTAAGTTTACTTTCGCACCTTCTAAAATCTCGTAAAATTTCCTTATCACAGCATTAATTTTAGATAATTTCCCATGTGCTCTAATCAGCACATATTCTTTTGGAAAGATTTTCTTGTAATGACTTGCTTTTCGGTATTCACCTTTTTCTGCCAACTTTTCTAAGGGTGATTTCCTCTTCTTTTCCATACTTATGTCAGTCCTCTTTGGAAACATTAGCAGGTGCTTAGTCAGAGTTTTAGACTTTTTACATGAAAGCAATTCATATTTATATTGTTGAATGAGGTAGTTCGTTAAGTACCTCCCCGAAATCTTTAATGTGATGTCTCCAGTCAGTAAGCTTATCATGGCTCTGCGGAGCCTTCCTAATTCTCTCATTACCCTTACTACTTAATTCAAAGTCAGGTAATATCTTAATACACAAATGGCCTCACTTTTGCACTTGTGTCCATCTTAGGAGTTGACACAAACCGTGTACAATTAACAGTGAGAACTCTCTTAGGCTTGTTACAATGTATATATAATCTTTGATTGGTTTACTGACTACTGCCCTTCCACTACATTTCCTTAACGGATACATTCTCAAGAATTTTCAAAAAAATCCAGTATTACTAAAACACCTCCCATTGGTGGGAGTGGGTTGTATACATCGGCAGTTTCTAATCACCAACGCAATTAGGTATCGGAGAACACGTGGCTATAGCTTAGTTCTATATACCATATAAATTTGTCTGTTACACTTTCAGGCAAACCAGACTTGAAGTATTCCCATATTAGATTACTCCTACATAATATTTCCCGTTTTATCTTAAATAATATTCCCCTGTCTTGGCCTCTTGTTTCTCTTTCAAACTACTCTTTACTATTGCCAATATCTGGCTTTAGTCCTGTTTCCTTTTGATATTCCTGATGATCTCTTCAATACAACCGTTACGTTCTACACTTTTGATGTAGAATATACTGATCGCTCTTGGTTTGATTGCCGCATGAGCCCCCCTCTCACTTATAATCGTGGGAGACGTAATGTGTCTGCTAAAATGTTATCTATACTTGGCCAATACTTTATATCAAACCGACATTCTTGAACGGCTATTGGCCAACTGGTAAACCTATCATCAGTCAATTTCCAACTTTTGTTGGAAGCTTAAGCTCTGAGATCAGTATATTAATTTACTTTCCCACCTATAGATAACAGAAATTTTCTGGAAGGCCAAACACTGACTAATGTAGTGAGAACAGTCTGCTAGCAAAACCGACCGTTCGTTGCTTTGTCCTTTCTTCTGTCTCTATCGGTGGACTCCCATCCCTTAAACTACCTCAGCTTAAGTAGGGTATTTCCTTTAGAAGAAGCTTCCTCAATACTTTCAATTTCCTTTTGACGCTGTTCTGCCCAGATCCATAAAGAATTCTTTTTTTTAAGTTAAGCAAAACAGTGTCATTGGAAACTTGTACATTTACCAATTTCTGTAAAAATTGCATTGACCGAAAAATGACTAGGCTTACTACCTGCATCTTTTTCGTGGGAACCACACTATTTTCTCCAGCTTCTCTGGAGTGGATTTATATCTCTTGCCCTAGGAACTTCATTTCACCCTCTCTGAATTCAAACTTGGTCCCGTTGACAGTAACATTACCCCTGTGAAAAGTTTCTAATTCCTCCTACCAAAATATTTTTCTGTTCTTGCCAGTCACTGGCAGCAGTTAACATGCCGCCAACATAAACTGTAATCTTAGCCAACAGCTATTTCCCTAATATGGAGGCCAACATTCATATGGATGCAGATACAGAGAACGACAGCACACTGAATTATTAATATCTACCTCCATAAACGAACGCTGTGTACTGCCTAAAACTTTGCAGTAAAAGAACTTGGCAGTAGTCTGGTGTTATGCAAAGACTTGACGATGTAGTAGCCCATTCGAAATATTGCAGTAGCTCTCCAAGAGCTTCCGGATTTTCATTTTGAGCTTCTATCATTTTATTTATTACTGAACCATTTTTATCGCTACATACACCAACAGATAGCAGTACTGAATCGTTGATGTTTCAAGGAACTAAAAGTCCAACGTTCTTCGAATTTCCTTCCCCACAGCATCTTGTTTGGCTAATGATACTGAACAGTGTTTTATTTTAAATGGTCGGTATGGTTTGACTTGGAATTCGTAGGGCTTGCCTCTCATTGGGCCTGGTTTGTGACGAAACACGGTTTTATGATTAATCAGCAAAGTCTCTCTCCTAGCCCAATGTGGTTAATTACACACGTTAATTCCAGCCTTGTTTTGATTATTCCTCCGCTTATGTAAAGAAATTTCGTTATAATTGGTTTCCTATAAGAAACATCCATGCACTACCTTTAGGAGGCACCTACACTGTGATTTTTAGAGAGAGTATCGCAATTAGAAAACCTTTATTATTCTTAGCATCATTTACCGTAATGGTGAATTGCCTTTTCCGAAATCTGTAATAACTGCATGGTCTACGAACAGATTTGTTCGTGTTATAAGTCCACTACAAATATCTGGTATGACCATGGACATAATCTCCAGCACCGTTTCCTGTATCGTCACTGCCAGGAACTCTTGGTTCTTTATTATTTTACTCTTCCAATCAGCAGCACCTCTGACCTTAACTTCCTGCATCGATAATACTGTTACCTCTCCTTTGTTTATTATTTACTCGTTAAGTCCACCTGTAGTGGGACATAATTTGCTACCCGTGTCAGTGACTGAAACTTCCTCAGTGCCGTTAAACACTACATCTACTATAGGTTGACATTCCTTTCTAATTTCATCTTCTGTTTCTTCAAAAAGAGTTTTCTTTACATCTATAAGGTCTTCACTCATCAACTATCGAATTTTTGTCGGTTCTTTAGCATATGAGTTCGTGTCCAGACGTCATACGGGCTCCCTCCGAGTTTTCTCATTCAGTACTATAGCTCTCGCAGTCACTATCTGCCATACTACCAGTATTTTCTTCGTCATGTTCGTCATTTAGTTTATTGATTCTTTAATTTTCTCTTACTACACTGTTAGTCTCAATAGGACTGTTCCTGTTTCGAACTTTTCTCGAACTTTAGTTTACAGTCTTCCAGCCATTGATTGTGATTGCTTCCCATTATGAGCCTTCCTACTGATCCAGCGCTAGAAAAGTATCTGCAGTTTTCTTTTTTTATGATGAGCCATCCTACTTCAACTCCAGCTCTGTCAAAATATCTGCAGATATCATTTTAGGTATTGCTACCAATTTTTCCTGTTCACTTATCGGTAGTATGTTCAGTACTACTTTAATAAGGTCTTTCTCACTCAGTAGGTGGTCAAGATATACATTATTTTGACAAAATCTATGGAAAAAAGCTTTATATCTATGAAACCCACTACATGAGAAATTTCTCCGCTGAAAAATGGTGTTTCACACATTAGCTTGGGTACTATTCGACCAATATTTATCTTGACATTTTTGATAAGTTCTTCATATGATTGGCAAGAGTCTCCAGCTCTCATTCGCTAAGACAGAGCGTGTCCTTCCATTCTGCTGGTGAGGCAGTGTTGTGGTAATACTTCAGGAAACCTTTGAACTGCAAAAATCACTTATCTCCTGATGAATACCATCTATCCTCTCAGCCATCTCTGTCATGTTGCTCTGAACAAAATCTTGAACTGAGTCTATTTTGATATGTAATGAAGACGCGCCCTTATTTATCTCATTATATATATCAATTTGGCATCCAGTGGGAGTATGGTAAATTCATCAGAGTCCTCTTCGAACCACACGCGTACACTGTGCACTGTGTGAGCCGTTGCATGTCTAGCTGGTACATGCCATCAAGCCGAGGAGAAAAGGAAGTGCCTGTAGGGTTTGACACAGTACCAAAGGATAGATTCATACTTGTGTTGATCCATTGTACCTTCCAGAATTACGAGATCACCAAGAAATGCTCAGAAACATTGCCCAGACCATAAAGCTCCCGCTTCCACCTTGGACAATTCCGGCGATTATTGCAGGGCCGCACACAATAACGGACATCTGTCTGATGGAGCGTAAAATGAGATTCATCTGAAAAGGCCACCTGTCGCCATTCAGTGGACGTCCAGTTATAGAACTGGCGTGCTAATTTCGGTTTTCGTTGCCGATGGTCAGCAGTCAACACTGGAGCATGTACCAGGAGGCTGCCGTTGGGCTCATACAGAGCAACGTCCGCTGAAAGATCGTTGAAGAGACACTGTTGGTAGTCCACTGGTTCCTCGGGGTGGTGAGTTGCTAAGCAGTTGCTCATATATTCATCCGTGCACATCTGCGCAACCGTCGTTCACACTTGTCTTCTATGGTTGTGGCACACCACAGTTGCCTCAGTGTGGGTTTTGGACAGCGCCATTTTTCGATGCACAGAACGCTTTTACCATAGTGCATACTTAGCTGTTTCGGACATGCTGCCACCATTGGCCCGAAAGCCAATGGTCATGCCGTTTTGGACATTAGATGAATCGCTACGATTCGGCATTACAACAAGGATTGCACTGTTTTCCGCGTCCCCCCATAAACTTTATCTACCCTCCACTGCTAGTGTTGTCATCTGTTGTATGCGAGTGGTAATGACACACTGACGCCGAACATAGGCGGCTGTCACACTATTGTGACTGGACCGTGTATCCCCATCTAGACTCCTACTGTGTTCCCTCATTACCACATCACTTTCCTCTATTCTACTTCATAAAATACCCGTTAATTTTTCTGATCATTCATGACATTCGTGGTTCTTTCGTTTACTTCTTTACAACCAGTGTTAGCATTCCTAGCACATGCTTCTAATATGTAATTAGCTCTTTCCGAGCTATCTCTAATATGTCAAAGTTTTTATTAATCTTCATTGCTGACTCTTCTGTTTTGTTGTTAGTTACTTTTACTTTGCTGTTAGCCTCCTTGGCAGATGCTTATATTTTACCCATTAACTTAATAAAATCACCTGCAAGTTAATATTTACCCTTCTGCTTTCACTACTCTCATTTACTGTATTTACAGTTTCACTAATAACTGGCCACCATAATACTATCTGTTGAACTTACAGTAACTTGAGTAATTTGTTGCTCAGTAGTTTCCTTTAAATCATTCATTCTACGTCCTTGACATTTCTTAGAGCTCGACAATGGTTACCGCCAGTGGTTACAAGTTATCAATGAAATCTGCTGAACCTATAGCTTCTCAAGCCATGTTTGGCTCTGCCTTTTTTGCACGGACTTGGCGTTTCCGACCACTCCTAAACAGCATGCCCCTGTACATATGCCACGATATTCAACTGCTATTATATACCCCGTCTGAGGTGAACTTCGGCTTAGTTTATTGCCCCAAGGTAGTACAAAGTGTCGAAGGACCGCCCGCGCGCCGAACTCCGGACCTCCCAGGCGCAGCTGTGACACACTGCTTGCAACGCGCTCCCTGCGTACACCCATTCTCCTACTGGTTACGTGGCTTTCCCCGCCACACCTGCTGCTACTGTCTGTCTTTTCCTTCCCCGTGATGTCTTCTTGATTATCGTCTGTTATGTTTCACTCCCAAAATGTTCTTGAGCCTTGGGCAGAATATAAACATTCTGCGAGATGAACTTGTTACTTTTCGTGACACACTGTTCTCACTCCACGACGCTCTCCATTGTTACTCGATGTTGCTGTCCGCAAGTCATTGGTTTCTGTCAATTTTTATTCGCAGTTCACTCCCTGCTTCTCATTCAGACGGATTTGATTGTTTATTTGCATTTCATATTCTCAACAAATGATTTCAAAACGTTTCCCCAACATTTTGTTCTTTTTAGTTATCAGTCCTCTAGCTTGTTTGACTTGTCCCGCTACGAATTCCTCTCTTGTGCCATTCTTTTAGCTCATATTAGTCTTTGCAGCCTATGTCCTCAATTATTTGTTCGATGTATTGAAATCTCTGTCTTCCTCTATAGATTTTACCCTCAAAAATCTCTTGAACCAATGAAGTTATTCACTGATGTTCTTTCATCTCTCCATAGCGTATTCCGTATAATCTTTCCCTCGCCAGTTCTGTAGAGAACCTCTTTATTCCCCACCTAATTCTCAACATTCGTCTGTAGCACAATAACTCAAATGTTTAGATTCTCTTCTCCTGCTGATTTTTCACAGTTCATATTTCACTACAATACAATTCTGTGCTCCAAATGTACATTCTGGGTAACTTCTTCTTCAAATTAAGACCTATATTGAAGATTATCTGACTTCTATTGGCCAGGAATACCCTTTATGCCAGCGCTCTTCTGCTTTTTATACCCACCTTACTACATCCGTCATGGGCTATTTTGCTGTCTTGGTAGTCGAATTTCTTAATCCAATTTTTCATGAGCATTCTAAAGTATATGTTAGGGTGGTCCCTGATCTGATTTCTGCCACTTTCCATTACTTTCGTCTTCTTTCGGTTAAATCTCTAACCACATTCTGTACTCGTCATAATGTACATTGCATTTAACACATCCTGCAATTCTCTTTCACTTACTCTTGAATCAGCGAATCTTATCACTGATACATTTTCACCCTGAATTTTATCCCACTTTGGAACCTTTCTCTTATTTCCGTCATTGCTGCTGCGATGTATAAACTGAACAGTAGGTTCGAAAGACTACACAAATGTATCTTATACTCTTTTTAATTCGAGCACCTCATTCTTAGTCTCGTACACTTATTGCTCCCACTTGGTGCTTGTACAAACTGTATATTAGCCGCCTGTCCCCACAGCTTACCCCTGCTTTCCTCAGAATTTCAAACATCTTGCACCAATTTGAGTTGTCAAGTGCTTTCTCCAAGTCAATAAATCCTATGAAGTGTCCTGGTATTTCTTCAGTCTTGCTTCCATTATAAACAACAACTTCAGAACTTCTTCTCTGATGAGGAAGCCTAAAGCCTAAAGCCTAATTGATCGACATCTAACAAATCTTCGATAATTCTGGCACATAGCGGTGCTTGCTATCTTCAGAATTGTGTGGGTGATGTTTTCCCAAAAGTGTGATGGTTTATCACCAGTTTCATGCATTCTACACACCAACGTGAATAATCGTTTTGTTTCCACTTTCCCCCATGATTTTAGAATCTCCGATGCAGATGCCGTACTTGATCTTGTCGTAAATTATCATGAGACATGTCCTCTTCCTCACAGAGATCTTCAGTGGACTCTTTCTACTCATGAGCTCTGTACTCTGCAATTTATAATGGAATTTCCATTGCAGTGTTAACATTATCGCACATGTTTTAATTTCACCGGATGATGTTTCTTTTTCCATTTCTTCACTTTTTTCCGGCAGACATTTCGCCTTGTCTTCTTTATCTTCCTATTTATTTCATTCCTATGTACTCGCGAATTTCTCTGAATATTTTTGTACTTCCTTCTTTCTGCGTTCAGCTGAAGTATTTCTTCTCCAGCATAGGGATGCCATTCTGCAAGATCCTTCTGCGGCACCACACCTACAGAAATGATTTTCAGGTTACCCATGAGTCCGTAGAAAGTGGTATAGGTGACATACCACTTTCCACGCGAGACTGCTACAGTTACTTTCCTTGGATTTTCTTTAGTGCTGTTTTTATTTTTTATATTTATTTATTTATTGTTCCGTGGGACCAAATTAAGGAGAAGTCTCCATGGTCATGGAACGAGTCAATACATGGAATTATAACACGATAGTAGAAACAGATAAATTGAAATATAAAAAACATATTCAGGCGATAAGTCTTAAGTTTGAATAAAGAAAATCAACAATGTAACACTGGAATTTGCTTAATTTTTTAGCTCTTCCAGGAGCTCCTCGACAGAATAGAAGGTGAGAGCCATCAGGAAACTCTTCAGCTTAGACTTAAAAGAGTTTGGGCTACTGCTGAGATGTCTGAGTTTTTGTGGTAGCTTATTGAAAATGGATGCAGAAGAATACTGCACTCCTTTCTGCACAAGAGTCAAGGAAGTGCATTCCACATGCAGATTTTATTTCTGCCTAGTATTAACTGAGTGAAAGCTGCTAACTCTTGGGGATAGGCTAATATTGCTAACAACAAACGACATTAAAGAAAATATCTACTGTGAGGGCAATGTCAGAATTCCCAGACTATTGAATAGGGGTCGACAAGAGGTTCTCGAGCTTACACCACATATAGCTCGAACAGCCCCTTTCTGAGCCAAAAATGCCCTTTTTGAATCAGAAGAATTTCCCCAAAAAATAATACCATACGACATAAGCGTATGAATATATGCGAAGTAGACTACTTTTCGTGTTGAACTGTCACTTATTTCAGATACTGTTCTAATGGTAAATAGAGCAGCAATTAGTTTCTGAACAAGATCCAGGACGTGGGCTTTCCACAACAGCTTACTATCTATCCGAACGCCTAGGAACTTGAACTGTTCTGTCTCGCTTATAATATGCCCATTCTGTCTGATCAAAATATCGGTTCTTGTAGAATTGTGAGTTAGAAACTGTAAAGGATTAGTCTTACTGTGATTTAGCATCAAATTACACTCCTGGAAATGGAAAAAAGAACACATTGACACTGGTGTGTCAGACCCACCATACTTGCTCCAGACACTGCGAGAGGGCTGTACAAGCAATGATCACACGCACGGCACAGCGGACACACCAGGAACCGCGGTGTTGGCCGTCGAATGGCGCTAGCTGCGCAGCATTTGTGCACCGCCGCCGTCAGTGTCAGCCAGTTTGCCGTGGCATACGGAGCTCCATCGCAGTCTTTAACACTGGTAGCATGCCGCGACAGCGTGGACGTGAAGCGTATGTGCAGTTGACGGACTTTGAGCGAGGGCGTATAGTGGGCATGCGGGAGGCCGGGTGGACGTACCGCCGAATTGCTCAACACGTGGGGCGTGAGGTCTCCACAGTACATCGATGTTGTCGCCAGTGGTCGGCGGAAGGTGCACGTGCCCGTCGACCTGGGACCGGACCGCAGCGACGCACGGATGCACGCCAAGACCGTAGGATCCTACGCTGTGCCGTAGGGGACCGCACCGCCACTTCCCAGCAAATTAGGGACACTGTTGCTCCTGGGGTATCGGCGAGGACCATTCGCAACCGTCTCCATGAAGCTGGGCTACGGTCCCGCACACCGTTAGGCCGTCTTCCGCTCACGCCCCAATATCGTGCAGCCCGCCTCCAGTGGTGTCGCGACAGGCGTGAATGGAGGGACGAATGGAGACGTGTCGTCTTCAGCGATGAGAGTCGCTTCTGCCTTGGTGCCAATGATGGTCGTATGCGTGTTTGGCGCCGTGCAGGTGAGCGCCACAATCAGGACTGCATACGACCGAGGCACACAGGGCCAACACCCGGCATCATGATGTGGGGAGCGATCTCCTACACTGGCCGTACACCACTGGTGATCGTCGAGGGGACACTGAATAGTGCACGGTACATCCAAACCGTCATCGAACCCATCGTTCTACCATTCCTAGACCGGCAAGGGAACTTGCTGTTCCAACAGGACAATGCACGTCCGCATGTATCCCGTGCCACCCAACGTGCTCTAGAAGGTGTAAGTCAACTACCCTGGCCAGCAAGATCTCCGGATCTGTCCCCCATTGAGCATGTTTGGGACTGGATGAAGCGTCGTCTCACGCGGTCTGCACGTCCAGCACGAACGCTGGTCCAACTGAGGCGCCAGGTGGAAATGGCATGGCAAACCATTCCACAGGACTACATCCACCATCTCTACGATCGTCTCCATGGGAGAATAGCAGCCTGCATTGCTGCGAAAGGTGGATATACACTGTACTAGTGCCGACATTGTGCCTGTGCCTGTGTCTACGTGCCTGTGGTTCTGTCAGTGTGATCATGTGATGTATCTGACCCCAGGAATGTGTCAATAAAGTTTCCCCTTCCTGGGACAATGAATTCACGGTGTTCTTATTTCAATTTCCAGGAGTGTATTTTCCACAAGCCACAAGCCATGAACTACATTATTTGATACTGTTTCAATATTACACACAAGATCCTTCACTACCAAGCTGGTGTCATCAGCAAACAGAAATATTTTTGAATCATCTGTAATACTAGAAGGCATATCATTTATAGAAATAGGAAACAGCAGTGGCCCCAGCACCGGCCCTTGGGGAACGCCTCACTTAACTGTGCCCCATTAGGACTGAACATCACTAACACTCTCAATATTCCGGAGAATTACCTTCTGCTTGTTGTTCGTAAAGTAAGAAGGGAATCAATTGAAAGCTACTCCCCTTACTCCACAATGGTCTAACTTCTGCAGTAATATTTTGTGGTCAACACAGTCGAAAGACTTCGTTAAATCAGAGAAAACCCATAGCGTTTGCTACCTTTTATTTAATCCGTCCAAAACCTCACAGAGAAGCGAGAATATAGCATTTTCAGTTGTTAAACCATTTCTAAAAGCAAACTGTACAATTGACAGCAAATTATGTGAATTTAAATGCTCCAGTAACCTTGCATATACAACCTTCTCGATAACTTTAGCAAACACCGATGGCATAGAAATAGGTCTAAAATTGTCAACATTATCCCTGTCTCCCTTTTTATAAAGTGGCTTCACTACCGAGTACTTTAATGAGTCAGGAAACCGACCACTCCTAGAGGAAAAGTTACAGATATGGCTAAGTACTGGGCTAACATACATAGGACAATACTTCAGTATTCTGCTAGATACCCCGTCATATCCATGAGAGTTCTTGGTCTTTAGTGATTTAATTATTAACTCAATCTCCCTTTTGTCAGTATCATGGAGGAGCATTTCAGGTAACAGTTTCGGAACACTTTTTTCTAAGAGCGCTATGTGATTCCTGTTGGGACTAGGTTTCTATTTAGTTCACCTGCTATATTCAGAAAGTTATTATTAAATACTGTACATATACGCGACTTATCAGTAACACGGACATTCCCACTATGCACAGACTCTATATCCTCGACCTGTCTCTGCAGACCAGCCACTTCCTTTACGAATGACCATATGGTTTTAATTTTATCCTGACACTTAGCTATTCTATCTGCATACCACATACTTTTTGCCTTCCTAATAACATTTTTAAGCACCTTATAATACTGTTTGTAATGGACTGCTGCATTTAGATTTTGCCTGTTTCTAACGTTTTGATATAATTGCCACTTTGTTCTAAAAGATATTCTTATCCCTCTCGTCAGCCACCCAGGCTGCCTGTTTGTGCTAATACTCTGTTTTGAACGTTCTAACGGAAAGAAACTTTCAAAGAGCACGAGAAAAGTCTTGAGAAAAGCATTATATTTATCATCTACTGTATCAGCGCTATAAACATCTTACCACTCTTCTTCCTTGATGAGGTTTACAAAGGTCTCTACAGCAACTGGATCAGCTTTCCTAAACAGTTGATAACTATATTTAACATGTGTTGCAGCACAAAAATGTTTTAGATTTAAAATTTGTGCATCATGATCTGAAAGGCCATTCACCTTTTTGCTAACACAATGCCCTTCTAGTAATGAGGAATGAACAAAAATGTTTTCTATGGTTACTCTACTGTTCCGTTGCACTCTCGTTGGGAAGAATACGGTTTGCATAAGATTATATGAATTAAGGAGGTCTACCAGCATCCTTTTCTTTGCAGAATCACTTATACAATTAATATTGAAGTCACCACATATAACAAACTTTTTGTATTTCCTATAAAGTCAACCAAGAACCTCCTCTAGCTGTAGCAAAAATGTTGTGAAGTCGGAATCTGGGGATCTATATATAACAACAGTTAGAAGTTTAGCTCCATTAGATTTAACCACACCTGCACAACATTCAAACACCTTTTCAGTGCAGTTCTTTGAAACATCAATTGACTCAAATGGGATGCCGTTTTTCACATACAAGGCTACTCCCCCACACCGCAAAGAGCTCCTAGAAAAGCTGCCAGCCAACCTGTATCCTGATAAAGGAAGTCTCTGAATTGTCTCCGTATTTAAGAAGTGTTCAGATATACCAATAATTTCAGAGTGAACTTCTATAAGCAGTTCACTAACTTTATCTCTAATACCTTGTGTATTTTGATGAAATTCCCTCATTACTCGGATACCTAATCTTTGTCAAACGTGGTTCCTTTGTTAGAGAGACTTCCCTTAAGCAGGAATACCAATCAGCTGACTTCAATCTAAAAAAGGTGCAGCTCTAATACCCACTACTGCAGGAATTTTCCCATGAGTGATCCCACCACCCCCATCTCTGCTGTCACCTATAACCTTTGCCAACCTCCCCTTCTCATACCTGTAGAGGTGCAGGCCATGTCTAGTGAAACCCGTCCTGCTGATAGACTCCACTGACACCACTGAAATGTGACTCATGCTTTCTGTCATCAGCGCACCCCCAAGTCTCATGTTATTACGCCTGACGGCTGTATTAAGATGAGGCCGATCGTGACGCTGAAACAGTTCCACGAAATGCACATTCGTGTTACCAGTCTGAGTGGCTATCTTTTCCAGGTCACCATTTATGTCATACTCCCCATCCCTATCAATACTATTACCAGCCCCACTCACAATCACTACCTGATCCTCATTAGTAAAATCCCTACATAACCCCCCTATGTTAACAATCACCTTAGCCAATCCTGCATTAGGCTTCACAATGCTGATGACCTGGTACTCACTCCCCAACACTTCCTGCAACTGCTGGCCTACACGTCTGCTATGAGAACTACCTAACAGCAGAACCTTCTTCTTCCTCTTCGACTTTGCAACTGTCCTAGCCACCGTAACTGCTGAGGTCTGCTGCATACTTCCTACATCTACAGCTACTAGAGATTCCTCTCCACTAGACTCTGACAGTTGGTCATATCTATTGCAAACACCAATAGTAAAACTATCTGAAAATCTTCTTCTCCTCGCAGATCTCTTGCCAACAGCCAGCTCCCATTCCCCAACCCCCTTCTCCTTCCTCATCCTATCTTGCTCCTCCTGTGCGTTTTTCAACTGCACCTGAAGGGCACAGATCTTACGCTCCTGCTCCTCTACCAACTTGTGGGTGGGGCCGGTAATAGTATTGACAGGAATGGGGAGTATGACATAGATGGTGACCTGGAAAAGATAGCCACTCAGACTGGTAACACGAATGTGCATTTCGTGGAACTGTCGCATAGGGCTTCCTCCTACCTATTCTTTGTAGATCTGTCGTTGATGCAGACCCTTAAAACAGTTCCTGCAGCTAATTGGATTCGTTTGAGGTGCAAGCAGGTGACCTGTGCGGATGTGATTTGGGATTGCGGGTAGCTAACCTACTGGAAATAAACACCCGGCTGTATTATGGCGCTTTTATTAATGAACACCTTAAACTATCTTACAATTAAATAGTTGCAATACTTCACTACAAAGTTACTAAGGCCTGAGAGTACGGTTACACAAATAGAACTGAGAACAGACGCGGACAACGACATATTCCCGACTAACTAGACTGGTGCGCGGCAGTAATTTCGTGCATACTTCTTTCAACTTGGCAGTTGTTCTTATGTGATTGGTAGCTTAACGATTTTCTAGTTTGATTCCATAGGGAAACAATTGTACCCAGTGACTGTATTCGTTTCAAACAGAAAAGAGTTCAGGAATCAGTCGCAAATGATATTTATTGACTATTCACATTTCGATCAATGTGTGACCATCTTCAGTGTCTGATCTCAAATTTCTTACGATGCATGTTTTATTGACATTGATGTGCTGCCTTAAATAAGCGAGTTAACTCGAATACTTTTCTATTGGTAGCAACAGCCTAGAGTTTACTACTTAAATGAACCCAGACGCTGGGGCAACTGTTTCCCTATGGAATCAAACCTGAGAAAACGGTTGCCTAGCTGGACATTTGCTACGTACTATATAAACACAAATACTCGAGTCAAACTCTGTTTTCAACCAGCAGCCGGCCGTTGTGGCCGAGCGGTTCTAGGCGCTTCAGTCCGGAACCGCGCTGCTGCTATGGTCGCAGGTTGGAATCCTGCCTCGGGCATGGATGTGTGTGATGTTCTTTTGTTAGTTACGTTTAAGTAGTTCTAAGTCTAAGGGACTGATGACCCCACATGTTAAGTCCCATAGTGTTTAGACCCATTTGAACCATTTTTCTACCAGCACGTCACCTTCAATAAGACATGCGTCGTAAGAATTTTCACACCAAAGACTGAAGATGGCCACACAGTCACCGAAATAGACACAAGCAATAAACATCATCTCTGCCTGATTGATGTACTCTTTAAATTTGAATAAGTGTTTGTTTTTACATTTAACCGCTTTACTGTGTACTCAAATTGTAGCATCAAAGTTTTAAGGATAACTAGGTTCCTCTTAGTATTTATTCCGTCGTAACTAGACTCTATAAGGTTTTTAAAGAAAATGTGTTTTGAAGTGTCTCCGACGTATAGGTCACAAAGCAATATTCATTTTCATGGCTCGCGCACAGCTCTTCGTTCCATTGACTCACTACCGTGCCATACGGACATCCGTTTCAAATACTTGCATGGCAGTTTCTCAATCAATGTTTCTGTATTCTGCAGCTCTGCTTAAGGGGTCATTTTATTTCTGCTAGCAGCAGACTGCCAATAAAATGTACATTTCAGAAATTAAAATGCTGTCAACAGTAGAAGGAATCTCACAATGCGAGTGCCAAGTACGTGCTTCTTTGGAGTCATATTGAGGTTATGAGATCTGTACGTTGAGGAACAGATCGTCTGAAGACAGCGTTGATTTTTTGGTAGTTATCTTCTAACCGTTTGCGTACGTGACGAAGAGACTTACAGTTAAAAGGTAAGAGGTGACATAGTGTTTTATTTATAGGCGAATAGACATGAAATAATCTAGATTTTCAGACAGTTATGCATCTGTATTCGTTGTGGCTCGTTTGTGAGAATATAACAAAGAGAAAATGGCGAAGTCGGCTATAATGTACAGCTACATGTTTCTGATAACTTGTACAATTCGAGAATCTTGCTGAAGTAGCGAGCTTTAAAAATGCATTGGCATTATAAATGCAAAATAAAGTTGAGAAATGATGTGGTGATTTATCTAATGCGTTTTTGTCCCAAATAATTAATTAAGTAACTATTTCGTATTACAGTTTGGCAATAGAAAGACGTTTTGTGAAGTAGAGCAGGGTGAACAGCATCTTGCTGTAGAAGTATATCTAAATGTGCAATATGTATTAAACGAAAATGCACCCACATAAAATTCTCCTAAGCCAACAGTTGAAAGACATGCTGAAAAAAATGTAGACGGGAATATAGTCACTTATGTCTGCAGTAATGTGATTTCCAAGGAAGTTGAAACCGAACTGGAGTAACATGTTCTTACGTTTGCAAAGATGATGTTCTATTTAAACACGTCGGACTTCACAAAACCTGCGTTCGACATTGCAAAATGTAAAGGTTGCCTCATAATTTTACTGCATAAGAAGGCATGACCGGGAAAAAGTGAGCAGCAAGTGTCTGTCCAAGTAATATTGCGAATCCGAGGGGAATGGTGATAGCTCCAAACAAAAAGTCAAGGCATAGCCAAGTGTTAAGGAGACTCTGTGGGGAGACACCACAGAGTCTCATTAGAAAAATACAGGAACGGTATAGCTAGTTGTGAGAGGAATATCGTGTGGAAGAACCAATCAGCTGCATGAACTGCAAAACATGAATCCCCGAAAAGTCTGCAGCGGTGCGGAAATGAGTGAATCAGTTATACTTCAGTGCCTGGATACGAGGAGTGTTCAAAAAGTATGGGAAAAATGGTTCAAATGGCTCTGAGCACTATGCGACTTAACTTCTGATGTCATCAGTCGCCTAGAACAACACACACATCCATGCCCGCGGCAGGATTCGAAGCTGCGACCGTAGCGGTCACTCTGCTCCAGACTAGCGCCTAAAACCGCACGGTCACTCCGGCTGGCAGTATGGGAAATTTTTATTTTTTGGAAACAATGTTATTTTTTTTATCTACATTAATGTCATCCCATTCAAGGCAGTCGTCATTTAATGTTATACACTTACACCAGCGTTTCTCCCAACACCGAAAGTCTTCTGGAACTCGATCCTTGGGATAGCTCTTAGCTCTTTAAGCGATGTGCTTTCAATCTCTACTTGTAGTTAGTTTTCGACACAGAAAATAGTCACACGGGGTCATATCTATCGAATATGAAGCCTGTGACATCAGTACACTCTTGTTTCCGCCAAAAACTCACGAAGAAGCAATGAAGTGAGAGTATATGTATTATCGTGATGGAAATACCGTCAATTGTTTTGCCACAAGTCCGAGCGTTTTTTTTTTTTCTGATCGCTTCCTAGAAACGGCGTTCAACTTGTAGGCAGTGCTCCGTATTGATCCTTTCACCTTTTCAAAAGAACTCATGGTTCACTATGGCGTTCAAATAGAAGAAAACAGTGAGGACAACTGCCACATTCGACCGCAGTTGCAGAGCCTTTTCCGCTCTTGGCGATCCTGAATGCCCCCATAGGAACAATTTAGCCTTAGGTAAGACCCCATATCCTTACACCCACACTTAGGTACCTCATATGACGTATTTCAGAAGTTATGCAATCATTGTTGACCTAAATTAGCGACTCCAAAGCAACTTACACTAGCCGCTACTTCTGCTCGAAGTTCAACACGTTTGGCACAAGCTTTACTGCCAGACGTTTCACACACAAAACATCTGAAAATATTTCATGGCACAAGCCAGTTAACACGCTATCTCGCACAGTCTCTGACTGTGATTCGGGGATCGTTCATATACATTTCTTTCAATTTTTACATGTTTTCATCGGTAGTTGATGTGCTGGGGCGTCTTGAACCCTCGTCATGTTCAACCTCTTTACGGTGGGCTTGGAAATGCTTATACCTCAGGAAATCCTTTGCTTTGCTCACAGCAGACTCACCAAAACAATATTCAATATTTCTAAAACTGTGATACATTTTATTCCATTTTTATAGCACCATTTAATGGCAGTTCTCTGTTCCATTTTAATACAGATCGGTAATCGCCTCTCGTAGGCCAATACAAGTAATCTTCTGTGACAACTGACGACAGACTAGAGATCCAATATGGCTACCAATGTACATATATGTTTCAGACATTTTTACCAAAACAGCAACGAAAAATCGCACGTGTCGGACAAATACAACCCGTGAAATTACAACATTCGCGATGCCTTTTGAACACACCTGGTATAGTGGCGAAAGAAATAAAATATGCAAAAATTCCTTAAACTTAGAAGAATACATGCCTTTAAGCTCAGCGACATAGTTTATGAGGGTGATATATATAAGGAAACCAGATTTCTAAACTGTACGACTTGCAGATGTTTAGAAAAGTAGGTGTAGCGCATTTATCTTTCTCAGAAGATCCATTCTTTAAATCAAATACCATGACAATATCGTAAAGTTAAGGACGGCATTTTTTAAGTAATTTTGAATAGTACTATGTAGACTATAATATATAAAACCTCGACAGTGATGCAATTAAGGAAGCTCCCGCCTACGTATTTGAATGTGCACTGAAGTGCCAATGTGATCGCTCAGTTACGCGTCAGGAATGGTAAATATTTATAATATCTGTTGAAAACGTCTATCAAGTCCATATATTATTTCCTGTGTCAGATAAGCGTCGAAGCAGATCCTGTTAATCGTCAGGAGTTGATACCAGTTATTTAGTTAAGGGCTGAGCTTTAGTCAGTGAGATAGGTTGCTATTAGGGCACGCAAGCGACGGCTCTCCAAACAGCAGCGCAATTAAGCTGCAAGTCATATTGACATATTGGAAATGGCAGAGGCTCTCCCGGCGTGTGTGTACTGTGATTTCCGGCCCTGTTCATGTAGCAGACAACAGACGCCCCTCAGGCCGGGTCACGGTAAACACCAATATTGCGATGATCAGTGCCACTTGCTGAAGAGCGCCTCGTATTCCGATCCTCTAAGAGGTTCTCCTGGTTTATTAATTCAGGGTGCAAGTACATCACAGATGACTAAATTGGAAGCTACTGGAGAAAGGTTGAGACCATTGTCATTGCTAACAAAATGTAATTACATCAGCAGGAAAATAAACTTTGTACCTCTGACGGAACCACAGGTTGCTCCATAATGCATAGAAAGTTAACAATGAATATGAATTTACCTTAAAGTGAAGTTAAATGCTCTTCAACTTTTTATTGTAAGATGATCGATCATGAGGCTGTTGCAGAACGTTTGACGACAGTAAAAAAATGGTTCAAATACCTCTGAGCACTATGGGACTTAGCATCTGAGGACTCGAGTTCCTTAGAACTTTGATCTACTTAAACCTAACTAACCTAAGGACATCACACATCCATGCCTGAGGCAGGATTCGAACCTGCGAGCATAGCGGTCACGCGGTTTCGGACTGAATCTCCTAGATCCGCTTGGCCACCGCGGCCGGCAAACGACAGCAAGACGTGTTCATAATCTCAATATTCACAGGTACCTCAGTCCATGAAAAAAAAAGACGACCATTGACACCACAGCTGGCTGTGAACCACCATGGAGAGTACACTGGCCAGTTTCGTGATAAAGTATCCCGGAGACTGCCAGTGTAACTGAATATTTGACGTTCCTTAGTACCGCATAAAGGAAGCGGGAAAGGATTCCCTCACTTTCTTGGAGGTAAATGACCTTATTGAAGGAAAATGACTGATATGGATTGTAAGCAAGAGCAGAGCGTGTTTAGTGTTCTCCATGCTGGATGCAAAGGAAGGAACACTCGATCATCTTTGGGAATTAGTTCACTGGCGAGCCGTGCTTTTCGGATCTGTTCGTTCTTTCTCGTCCACCGTTCTTGTTTCAGCTACTTGTGAATTGCTGCACGGCTTGAATCAAGAATAAATAGGAAACTTGATGTATCTACCAACAAGACTGTTTGGTGACTAATAACTGTTTAAAACACATAACGTGGGGAATGTATACAGAATTCGATGTGTTGTTTCATAAAAGATACACAGAGTTAATAAATGCAATAAAAGATATCACTCAATAATTTGTTTCAAGATATGGCATCTATTAATTCAGTATCTTCACTCTCAAAACCACTCTGTGTTTGGCTCTCACAGTAAACGAATCTACCAATCTCAGCACTGTTCCAGTTTAGTTTCCTGTTGTACAGTAGGTGACTTAATCTTCATTTTAAACTTGCACTGTGCCCTCATTCTCAAGAGCCTACAGGTTCTTTGATCTCTAGTCATGTAAACAACTATTATCTTCTCCGTCTGCAGGGATTTACTCTGCCAGGGACTGAGTGTTTTGTGTTTTCGTCATCATTTCATTATCATCATCATCATCATCATCATCATCATCAACATCTGTGGCAGTGGCTAGAGTGGACTGTGAAAAATAAATGGACTGTGTAACAGTCGGGACTTCGTACGGGCGCTGATGACCGCGCAGTTGAGCGCCCCACAAACCAAACATCATCATCATCATCATTCTCCTTCTGTTGTCTTCGCTAGTACTTCATACACACACAGTAGTTTATTCTAAGTCCGAACTATTGTTACTCTTCCGATACCTTCAATTCTTCTTTCTTGATAATCTTCTACATCGACGTTAGTACAGTCTTCAGTTTGTCTACTGCTCTTCAGTTGTTGTTCTGCCTCTTGAGGGCTTGAATAGAGCGTACACGTAAAACCGCATATCTTTAACTACAATTACACGTCCAACAATAACCCTATGATCAGTCTCCGAGAAATTCTTCGTACTCCCCCACTGATTTTCTGACAACTACTGTAGTTGAATTGATTCTCTAAATTGACCCTCATTCTTTTTCCACCCCGTTCGTCACTGTCTGAATTTAGCTCAACCATGTTCGTTCTTTCCTTACATACAGAACGCGAACTTCCGCGAACAACATCAAATCCCACCTCTTTCAGACACTGTCGTACCGGTCAGTTGTCTCTCTCCTACTTTTCTAATTACACAGATTACCTTTCATGCTACTGGGTCGTAGCACTTCCTATTACATTGATGTTACATATCATTTGTAATAGCCTGATATAAAACACACAAAATATCGTATCTTCAAATAACATTTTCAGTTTTATGATTTTTGTATGTAAGTAATAGTCAATAATACATGTATTGTATTAAATCAGCATTAACATCATTGTCCATAACTGAAACGATTCTATACTAATTTACAATGGAGAAGAACGTCCGCAGCAGACCTGCAGTCACTGGTATTCATCCTGCTTCCTGACCACCGATTGAAATGACATGCGGCTGTGAGAGACAAAACCTTATGGACATTGCGGGAGTGCAGACATAGGCATACTGGATGGAAACCACACACACACGTACGAGTATAATAGCGAGTGTTTCTCCTAAGAGTTTTGAGGTGCATTTTCTCTAGTGTCTCGGTAGATATCTGCAATTTTGTTTTTGCATACTGCAACTGGAGTCACCCAAAATAAATACTCCTCATCACGTATTTCATGCGATTCCAGTGTCGACGGAAAGCTTAGATTTGCTTTGTGTTACGAACAAAATTATTTTTAAATCGAAATATTACGTGCCCATTCGATAGAGCGGTCACGAATTAGCAAGTGTGACAGTAAAACACGAATAATAACAAGTTCTCCAACAGGGACTCAGCATTTTTTATTTGTAAACGTCCATTTTTAAAATTCTCGATGACCGACTGCAAGTGAGAAATTTATTTTAACGTAGCGAGATACTGGTGACAATTTCTATGAATGCTGTAAGGATGATGTATCTGAAACAGGGGAAAGGCATTCAATAGAAGACGAAAGAGTTGTTATGAGATATCACATAGTAACGATAGTAATCTTCAGTAGCTCACCTGAAGATGGCTTCCAGCTGTCCAGTCGAGACATTGTGCGATGAATTAAACGACGACCGGCTGCAGACCCGAAATTTGTTTGAACATAGCGTCAGATTGTTGAGAATTTCAAAGAGTGCTATAGGTAAGGATTATCTGAAACAGAGGATATGGATTGAATAGTAGGGGAATAGATTGTTCAGATACATCATACAGTAACGACAGTCGTGTTGCACCTTTCATGAACAGTTTGGTTCATTCATAAGATGAATTTTTTTTATCAGCAGCAACGTACGAACAGTAACTGTATTTTACTTTACAACGTGGTACGTTGTATATGTTGGCTTTTTCAACTTTTTTTACTCTTTTTCATCGACTTTAAACATAAACTATAAGTGTAGTTCCTGTAGTGCAGAATAATATGCAATCGAAATATTATTAACACAAATTACCCTTGGCCGCACAGTATTATAAACTGCACCTATTATTGGACTGAGATGAACTTCTATGGCCATGAAAGCAATTAAACACCTTAAAAATCCCTGATGATAATGTTGGCTGGAATATACCTTAGGAATATGTACTACTTCAATGGAAAACTTTTGTTTCCTGTTCACTGGATACTTCCCGTGTGGTTGCGTCTCATGTGTACTGTCGTTTGGTTTGGCTGACAGTGATGACTGAGTGAGGAATGTAGTGTCGTGTCTGAGATATACAGGCCTAGGAGACGAACTACAGAGCGTCAAACCTGGTGATGGCCCTTAGCCCACTTCTCTCTAATGCGAACAAGGTCGAGATGAACCCTAACATTTATCTGTGAAGGATACCTCGCCATAACGAATGTCATGCCCTCATGCCCTCTTGCCCTCACGCTATGACACTACGGGAAACGTGCAAAATTTGGTTATTGTAATAAAAAAAAATGGTTCAAATGGCTCTGAGCACTATGGGACTTAACATCTGTGGTCATTAGTCCCCTAGAACTTAGAACTACTTAAACCTAACTAACCTAAGGACATCACACACAGCCATGGCCGAGGCAGGATTCGAACCTGCGACCGTAGCAGTCGCGCGGTTCCGGACTGAGCGCCTAGAACCGCGAGACCACCGCGGCCGGCATATTGTAATCACAGTCAAAAAATTAAATATACAACCTTCCTCACTTCCACATGACATGTTCCCCCCGTTGGTTTATGGTCGTTTATAATAAATAAGCTCGGAATTCTAAATGCGTCATAACTTGTAAATTCTAAAAATTTGTCTTGAACATCAAAAACGAATTGTGGGATTGTTACAAAACCTACGAATATCAAGACTTCCCTCATTTAGATTCGGACGGGTACTCGACAGTTTGAGACTAAAGCGTAAGGTGTCTTTGCCGATCACACTAGTATCTGTTTCTGTTTCTTCCAGAAATTTTTATTTGACAATGAAGCGCGGTTATATGATTATATCTTCTTTAGTGTAGCAGGTGCAAAAAAAAAAAAAAAAAAAAAAAATTACCGAGCGAGGTGGCGCAGTGGTTAGACACTGGACTCGCATTCGGGAGGACGACGGTTCAATCCCGCGTCCGGCCATCCTGATTTAGGTTTTCCGTGATTTCCCTAAATCACTCCAGGCAAATGCCGGGATGGTTCCTCTGAAAGGGCACGGCCGACTTCCTTCCCCATCCTTCCCTAATCCGATGAGACCGATGACCACGCTGTCTGGTCTCCTTCCCCAAACCAACCAACCAACCAACCAAAAAAAATTCCACATCTGCTGGATACAATAGTACTCCAAATTACAGAAACTTTGTTTTTAATTTAGTGCGTTAAGCACATATAAATTAATTAGTAATCTTTTTGTTATTATATTATTCTCCGACTTATGCACTACATAAATTAAACAAAGTATGTCAGGAATATATGTAATCATCATTTTACAGTTTGATAAAACATTGTTTTCCCAGCAATGGAATGAGAAAAAATCTTTTGTTATTCCCATTTATCAAAGCACGCTGGCTGATATTATTGTTGTTTGAAACTATAGCTTTCTTTGAATACTTTCAATAGCGATTAACAAATATATATTCATGTTTTGCTGGAGTTCAACAGTATTTCTGAAAGGCCAGAGACCGATTTAATTCACATTGAAGCGTATCATGCTCTACAAAAATTACGTATGTGCATTCGTGGCAATCCATGTGTGAATTTCTACAGTTTTCAACCACAGAAGTGTACTTTTTCTCTTTTTTTCACTCTCTAAAGAATCATCGAAATAGCGAGTTATGAAAAGTAATTCATACGCGTAACAATTTCATGTCCACAGTTAATTCAGTGTGTTAGTACTGTATTGTGTTATAAAACAGTGATAAATCATATCGTTTCCATTTCAAATTAATTCTCGTTTATTCAGCATTGTAACACTGACACAACTTGTGTCGTACAGTTATGACGGTGCATAGAGCTGCACTAATATCACAAGTTTTAATTTGCATATCAGTTTTTCTTCAGATATTAGATCAGATGTAGTTTTTAGATAAGAATTTGCATTAGAATATTACACAAAGTGCTGTGAAGCACAATTTCTCATTATAACAACACTCGTGAGGAATGTTCTAAGGTAACTAAGAACTGAGACTAGATGTCATTGTTTCAAACAATGCGTCAAGAGGCACTATTATTGTATTGTATACGAAATTTTCCATTTCACATCCCGGCCACGCAGTGATTGGTTGTACGTCCCTCTGGGATCTGTTTTAGTCAGCTTTTATCTTCTTCACACATTGAATTTAGGGGTCTTAAAATGTTCTTAATCTCTGCGCTAAAAATCAGCTTTCGAAACCCCTGAACAAATTTTCAGTATATACTACGCTTCTTCGAGCCAGAGAAAGATGAGATTTTTAAGAGTTTATATTACACATTCTCGCCGGTTTCTATTTCAACCACTTTCTGTTTGCATTGGATGAAACCCTCATAGGTCCAGTCTAATGCACATTCATCCACCTGTTAATATTCAAGTACGATTTATATGCAATCGCATGTGCATATATTTATGTGCTAGACGAACACAAATTGCATGATAGTGGTAGCAATCATGATACAGCGGAGAAACGTGTTGCATATTAATTCTGTAGGCTGCATTCTCGTATCTGGCTACGTATGTGGAGTACTTCTGCATGTTAGTGTGGAGATGGAGAGGTAATGGTAAGTGCAGAGTGAGTTAAATTTTGTTACGTGAACTCAGAACACGGGGGAAGGGGAAAGGGGGTGGGGAGCAATGAGAGTCTCATATCAGCTTTTTAATTCAGAGAATATACATTATTACAGTTTGTTTTCGAAAATAGTCAATAACTGCTCACCAGCTTCTGTGGCCTCTCTAAACTGAACATCTGTGTATCTCGGGGATTCACCGATTTGAAACAACTGCCATCCAAGTATTAGCTTTCATTTGGGGAGTTCCCTGCCGCGTTGGTCGAAATCGCGCGTCAGTCAGTGAGTCAGTCGTGATATTCTGCAACATATATAAATCCGATGTAGTTGTGTTCAACATTCATTTGTATCAAAGTCTTAACAATGTCTGGCTTAAGAGCACGCCGACAAGTCGAAAGAAACGTGTCAGCAAAAAGTGAATCCTTTATCTAAGGAGATAACGTGAAGTTCACACGGAAGGATTCTCTCTGTGATCATATAAACCATGAGACGGAAAATCCTCGTAATCTGCCGGTTGGAAGAAAGATACAACCTACGTTGTCTTCATGACAATGACATTCACTGTTCATAATATATCAATAAAGGGTAAATATTTTTTGGATCCCTCAAAACGCTTAATACTAATTTCGCGGAGCCTTTCGATACGCTGTGTCAGTCTGTCGGTCCGTCCAAATATTACTCACGGTTACTATGCTTAAAATAAAGCGTTGTTATTCACGTGTTAAAAACGCTGTTTCATACACACTCTAAATAAAATATGTTTTCATTTTTAAGTATTTTTAACCATCTACAGCAAAGCTGAAGGAGGGATTATAACATGACTTTAGCAATCTATGTGTGTATTTATGTATGTATGTGGCTATATTAACCTGCTTGCTCATTAAACTCACTTTGAACGTCGTATTTTCGTAGTAGGTGTCATCCAAAGTGTCACTCAGCTTCTCATAGGGTATTTAATATCGTCACACTACATTCAATATGGCACATGTTATAAGCTAAAATTCACATCTTAAAAAAAGTAAATTGAAGAAGCATCACTCGTATTTGGTATCAAATGACAGGTTTAATAGCTAGCACATCAACAATATTCACATTACCTATGTAAATACGTTTACTTCTTACTCATAAATTCGTAAATACTAATTTGTGCCTTCTGTATGACCACGCAAAACTACTGAACCTAAAGAGATTTCTTTTGCACTACTTTGTATACAACAGTGAGGAGAGATGGGCTACAGAGTGGTGCAGCAGCTGTCATCGTACAGAAGCTGGATAGGAAAAGAAATGATTAGCGAACACGCAAATACAGTAAACAGAAGTTTTATTTATCTTATAGCTCTCTCTTTACAGAAGAGTAAACAGAAATAAAGTCCAGCTATTACTAGAAGCAAACTAGGGATCATGCTATGTGAGACTCCCACCAATGATGTACGAGCGAACTATCGAAGGCTGACTCAGACTGTCGAAGACTGCGACTGAGACAGTGCTGTGTAGCTGGTGCTGTCCATCCTACGACGCAGCGGCAAAGGGCTCTCACAGTCGGAGCCGCCTAAGGCGTGGTCCAGCGGGCAGGCGTCATTGGATCCGCTGGGTCCTCAGACGGCCACTATTGGCGTCTGTCCGAATCGAGTGTTTATTTCGCCAACTGTGAGACGCTGGTCAGGACTGTATCGATTCGTGAGACCTCAGAGCTTAGGTTTGTTTTAAGTTCTTCACAAAATTTCAGTGATCAGTTTAGGCTGTACAGGTATTTAATGACGATATGACCATGGCAATTCATTTAAAGGCGAATATAAAATAAAAAGTTCTCCCACCTGCGTGCTCTCTTGCAACGGCATGTGTAAACCAAAGAGCTAAATCAATGTATCTAGTACTACATTGTAAATCTCTAAAAGGTCAACAACCCCCAACTACAGTGAGCGAATTTTGTTTGTTATGGTTCACGCAGGTTGCATACCTGGAAGAATCCTGGAGATACTAAAAGGTATCAGATAGATTACATAATGGTAAGACAGAGATTTAGGAACCAGGTTTTAAATTGTAAGACATTTCCAAGGGCAGATGTGGATTCTGAACACAATCTATTGGTTATGAACTGCAGATTGAAACTGAAGAAACTGCAGAAAGGCGGGAATTTAAGGAGATGGGACCTGGATAAACTGAAAGAACCAGAGGTTGTACAGAGTTTGAGGAAGAGCATAAGGGAGCAATTGACAGGAATGGGGGAAAGAAATACATTAGAAGAAGAATGGGTAGCTCCGAGGGATGAAGTGGTGAAGGCAGCAGAGGATCAAGTAGGTAAAAAGACGAGGGCTAATAGAAATCCTTGGGTAACAGAAGAAATATTGAATTTAATTGATGAATGGAGAAAATATAAAAATGCAGTAAATGAAGCAGGCAAAAAGGAATACAAACGTCTCAAAAATGAGATCGACAGGAAGTGCAAAATGGCTAAGCAGGGATGGCTAGAGGACAAATGTAAGGATGCAGAGGCTTGTCTCAATAGGGGTAAGATAGATACTGCCTACAGGAAAATTAAAGAGACCTTTGGAGGGAAGAGAACCACTTGTATGAATATCAAGAGCTCAGATGGCAACCCAGTTCTAAGCAAAGAAGGGAAGGCAGAAAGGTGGAAGGAGTATATAGAGGGTTTATACAAGGGCGATATACTTGCGGACAATATTATGGAAACGGAAGAGGATGTAGATGAAGATGAAATGGGAGATAAGATACTGCGTGAAGAGTTTGACAGAGCACTGAAAGACCTGAGTCGAAACAAGGCCCCGGGAGTAGACAACATTCCATTAGAACTACTGATGGCCTTGGGATAGTCAGTCATGACAAAACTATACTATCTGGTGAGCAAGATGTATGAGACAGGCGAAATACCCACAGACTTCAAGAAGAATATAATAATTCCAATCCCAAAGAAAGCAGGTGTTGACAGATGTGAAAATTACCGAACTATCAGTTTAATAAGTCACAGCTGCAAAATACTAACACGAATTCTTTACAGACCAATGGAAAAACTGGTAGAAGCGGACCTCGGGGAAGATCGGTTTGGATTCCGTAGAAATGTTGGAACACGTGAGGCAATACTAACCTTACGACTTACCTTAGAAGAAAGATTAAGAAAAGGCAAACCTACATTTCTAGCATTTGTAGACATAGAGAAAGCTTTTGACAACGTTAACTGGAATACTCTCTTTCAAATTCTGAAGGTGGCAGGGGTAAAATACAGGGAGCGAAAGGCTATTTACAATTTGTACAGAAACCAGATGGCAGTTATAAGAGTCGAGGGGCATGAAAGGGAAGCAGTGGTTGGGAAAGGAGTGAGACAAGGTTGTAGCCTCTCCCCGATGTTATTCAATCTGTATATTGAGCAAGCAGTAAAAGAAACAAAAGAAAAGTTCGGAGTAGGTATTAAAATCCATGGAGAAGAAATAAAAACTTTGAGGTTCGCCGATGACATTGTAATTCTGTCAGAGACAGCAAAGGACTTGGAAGAGCAGTTGAACGGAATGGACAGTGCCTTGAAAGGAGGATATAAGATGAACATCAACAAAAGCAAAACGGGAATAATGGAATGTAGTCAAATTAAATCGGGTGATGCTGAGGGGATTAGATTAGGAAATGAGACACTTAAAGTAGTAAAGGAGTTTTGCTATGTAGGGAGTAAAATAACTGATGATGGTCGAAGTAGAGAGGATATAAAATGTAGACTGGCAATGGCAAGGAAATCGTTTCTCAAGAAGAGAAATTTGTTAACATCGAGTATAGATTTAAGTGTCAGGAAGTCGTTTCTGAAAGTATTTGTATGGAGTGTAGCCATGTATGGAAGTGAAACATGGACGATAACCAGTTTGGACAAGAAGAGAACAGAAGCTTTCGAAATGTGGTGCTACAGAAGAATGCTGAAGATAAGGTGGGTAGATCACGTAACTAATGAGGAGGTATTGAATAGGATTGGGGAGAAGAGAAGTTTGTGGCACAACTTGACTAGAAGAAGGGATCGGTTGGTAGGACATGTTTTGAGGCATCAAGGGATCACAAATTTAGCATTGGAGGGCAGCGTGGAGGGTAAAAATCGTAGAGGGAGACCAAGAGATGAATACACTAAGCAAATTCAGAAGGATGTAGGTTGCAGATTCAGAAGGAGAGGTAGGTACCGGGAGATGAAGAAGCTTGCACAGGATAGAGTAGGATGGAGAGCTGCATCAAACCAGTCTCAGGACTGAAGACCACAACAACAACAATGGTTCACTTACGAAATCATATCTTTGTTTTGTAGTCGTTGCGCCAGACGACTCCACAAGCCATTAAAAATGTTTACTGTGGGCCAGCCGCACAAGGTAAACTTGTGTTCTCCGAGACTTTGATGTCGATCTTCCTGCGCAGCTTATGTTGCTCATTTGGTGTTGGTGGCGTATTGGAAAAGAGTGCACGCTGCACCAGAAGTTGTCACGCTGATTCAATCTGTGGCATGATACAAATCGAATCAGAATTCATAGTTCAGAATTTATACACTTTACCAAGACAAGGCTTTAGTGAAATGTTAGCACACGAATGTGGTATCTGCTGTGTAACTCATAAACGGAGAGATTTATCTGTCGTCATATAGAAATTACAAATTTTCTAGTAGAACGGTATACTTCAAACATCATTCGACATCTCATTTTCGTGTATGTATTTTAGGTAAGTGACTGCAGTCGGGCTGTTCGAAAAAAAACGGATAATACCTGTTCACTGGACATTCGAAAATGGTGGATTTTCGTTTTTTAGTTCTTATTTTTGTTTAATACACTTCTTATAAATGAAATACATTTGTTAGTAGAGTATTTTAAATAAATGCATTAAAAATGTTGGAATCACATAAAAACGTTTTACGTTTGAGTGTAGTTTCTTATAAGGATATGCATTAACAGAACTTTACGATTTTTCACTACATGTTGAGCGTTCTTCACCACATAAGTTTAATGGAGTTCAGGCTAGGACGTATGCGTCATCTTATAGTTAAGACTATCCCTTAAACTCTCCATCAGGTGCTCTTACGTATATAGATAATGATAATGAAGAAGGTTCTTCATGTAAGTCACATATGTTTCCTTACGCAATTCTACATGAACATTTAATACAGGGTGACTACAGGCGTACCTAAGTAACAGTCTCTCATCAAAAATAAATCATTGTCTTAATTTTCCATTTTTAAATAAAATATTATATTTTCAGATCCTAACAAACGGAAAATGCAGCTTATCCAAGTCAGCGAAGACGAATATCGAACTGGTACCCCTTCAATCACTCCATTTTCCATACACCGACGTAAGTCGCCTTTAAGGAGACAATTTCGTAAAACTTGATCTTACTCTCAGTCGGAAAATTCTTTGATTCCTGGCGGCACCGAGGATAAAATTACAGTTTAACAGCGACGGGAAAATTGATCAGCGCGAAAAATTTCTTAAAAGGAAACAAATACTGATGGCCTACTCACAAAAGGAGAGGGTATTTCATTAAACTATGAAGGAATAATTTTGCTCTCATAATCCAGAAACAGCTAAATTATTGACACTATGACGCGGATGAGCGCGATTGGAAGAGCACCGATCACCTCTGTTTAAGACATGTGTTAGACATAGCTATGATTGGCACTTCTGCCGACGCAAGCCGTCTGTGTGAAGTTGTTCGCACCTGGCATGTGCCATTTGACCTGCACGTGAAGCTCCTAGACCCCAGATTCAGTACATCTACAAATGGCACACACATTCGCTTGTTCTTCAGGAAAAGTAACACCTGGGAGGCAAAAGCGCACGGTGTGATGGTTCCCGTAAAGCTCAGCCGCCGAAAAGCTGAACATCATACTGCACACCAAGACCAGCATTCCTGTGTGTCTTCAGAAACGTGCCTGGAGACAGTCGGTCCACTTGTCTGTCCAGATAAAATTACTTCCTTGTTCCAGTATGATAAAGCGCGTTTTCCCATTGGACTAACAGCAGCAGACAGGCACTGTTGTTCATGCACTTAGAGTACAAAGGTTCGGTGCAGGATCACCGCTTTCTGTTTGGTTCTCAACATAAATTAATTCCAAGCGTGTTCGCTGTCTGTGAAATGAAACCGAAAGCCTAGAAATTGTTACTTTCGATGGGCTTACGTACGTCGATATCCGCTGCTCGAAGCACTCTTCGTATACGGAAACATCTCACGCTAATGATTTCGATAGCTTTTGTCCTCTGGGGTTTTTAAAGAATCTATGACGGCTAATCAAGGCAAAGCAAAACAATCTTTATTTTTCCGTGTGATGGTAGTCCAGATGAAAAACTGCGCTTTCCTGAAGAGATCGTTATAGCCTCTTGAGGGCCAGAGATATTTTTCTCTAATTTTATTTCAAGTACTCTCTTAATGTAAACAAATATACCTAATGTACATATAAAAACTCGAAACTTTTTTCAATATTATTTTTTCCGGAACAAGTTGAACAATGTACTGGATTTCAGGTCTTAAGGATTGTTTATCTGCTAGTAAAATATTAAATTATATTTTAAAAATCTTTATGTACTAAATTTATTGTTTATGATCAGGAATGCTGATAGTTACATTTCTACAACACGGACACAGACACACGAACATAAAAGTCATATTTTTCTTAAAATATTCCACACTAAAATCTAAGTTAATCAAAATTACAGAAACATTACAGGAACAGGTATTGCCATAGAAACAAATCATTACAATACAAGCAATTGGAACTGCAACTGCTTTTTTTTCAGATAATACCTAATTATGCCGATGGAATTCGGCAAAACAGTTTCGATTCATAACCAAACACTTGAAAACTTCCCCCCTTTGGCGTGAAGTTCTGGTTTTTCCTTTGAAGCCTGGTTTCCTACATTTTTTGGAGAGCTTTATGTCAGCTATTTGTGGCATATGATCAACAATGCTTCTCCTTTTGCTCTAACATATCATCGGAATTGCAATAGTCTCTTTTTGGCTGATGGTTCTTGAAGGCCATTTTCATTTTCCGGATCTACATTTGGTCAAGGGAGTTTTCTTCATTAATGTAGATAAGCATTTCTCCCAAAGAAAGCTTGTATTTCTCTCATCTTGAAAATCTTCTTAAGCAAAGAACTTCGTGCCGACGTTTCAGCGATGAATTGGCCACATTTAGAACTAGAGGATGGAAAATGGTCCTAAATGTCCATATATTAGTTCTCACTCGCATGGGTCAATAAGGCATTATTCTGACAGCAAGGTCTTCTCCGCCTATGTTTCTGTTATATTCTTTGACAACAGCTGGTCGTTTTTATTTGAATTCTTATTTTCTTTTTTATACATATTTGCGAATTAGCCCATTAGGACTACCAAAGTACTTAGTGGCGTGCATGTGTCTTTTTTTGTGTCCATAATTGTTTCATTCTTTTAAGGTGGGCTTCTTTTCTTTCTTGAGACCACGTTGTTCCATTCTTCTTCTTTGGTTTCTCCTCTTGGTCAGCTTGCCACTTGTGAATTTTGGATCTGAAGATTTCCCTGTTTTGGATATCCTCTGGTGTAATTCCTGCTAGTTTCAGATCTGCTTTGATTTCGCCAATTCATTTCATTCAGTCTGTTTTAGATTTACTCCTGTTTTCACAGAATTTAACTATTTGCTTTGTAAGTCTGTCCGCATTCATTATTTTGATGGGTCCATGGAATCTTAATCTGCGTTTTCTGATGTCATTGTGAATATTAGGGTATGGTTTGATTTCATGTTTGCCTCTGAGCCGATACTGTGAATCTACAAGTTTTGGGACTAAAATTTTTCTTATGATCTTCCGTTCCTTTTTCTGAATGTTTTCTGTGTCTCGGCCTGTTTAAAATTAGTGTTTCTGATCCATGTAGGCATTCTGGTTTTATGATGGCATTGTGATGTCGTAGTTTTGTGTGCTTGGAGACACGTTTTTTATTGTAGATTTTTGAGTGAGTCGATAAGCAGTGCCCATCTTTTGGCTTCTAACTTCATTGGCTTTCGTTTCTATTCCATTTTCCTGAATCGTTTCACCGAGATATAGAAACTGTGGGACTCGTTTAATTTTGCCATATTTTGTCTTCATGAATGTTGGTGCTTGTTTGTTGCAAGTCATATATTCTGTCTTTTCAACAGATACTTGCAGGCCAACTTTTTCCGCAGTTTCTTTCAGGAGTTCAATCTGTTTATTGGCTGTTGAAACATCGCGAGTTAAGATGGCTAGATCGTCTGCAAATGCTAACCAATCTACTGTTAATTTCCCTCTGCCGAGAGTAACTGGTTGGTCAATCTTGAGGGTTGATTTCAGTTCCCACCATTTTTTATCCCTTTCAAAGGAAGCAGCTGAACAGTAGTGGAGAGAGTGCATCTCCTTGTCTTACTCCTGTTTTGATCAGAAAAGGTTCAGAGATTCCCCCATAAATTTGACTTTAGATTTTGTGTCTATCAATGTCTGTTCTATGATTGCAAGTGTTTTCAACGACGAAACTGGGTGCACGGATGCCAAAACGTTATTTTTTCTGTTGAATCCAGGTTCTGTTTACAGCATCATGATGGTCGCATCCATGTTTGGCGACATCGAAGTGAACGCACATTGGAAGCGTGTATTCGTCATTGCCATACTGGCGTATCACCCAGCATGTTGGTATAGGGTGCCATTGGTTACACTTCTCGGTCACCTCTTGTTCGTATTGACGGCACATTGAACAGTGACATGTTACATCTCAGATGTGTTACGACCCGTGGCTCTACCCTTCATTCGATCCCCGCGAAACACTACATTTTAGCCAGATAATGCACGACTGTGTGTTGCAGGTCCTGTATGGGCCTTTCTGGATACAGAAATTGTTCGATTGTTGCCCTGGCCAGCACATTCTCCAGATCTCTCACCAACTGAAAACGTCTTGTCAATGGTGGCCGAGCAACTGGCTCGTCACAATACGCCAGTCACTACTCTTGATGAACTGTGGTATCGTGTTGAAGCTGCATGGGCAGCTGTACGTGTACACGCCATCCAAGTTCTGTTTGACTCAATGTCCAGACGTATAAATGCCGTTATTACGGCCAGAGGTCATTTTTCTGGGTACTGATTTCTCAGGGTATATGCACCCAAATTGCGTGAAAATGTTATCACATGTCAGTTCTAGTATAACATATTTGTCCAATGAATACCAGTTGATCGTCTGCATTTCTTCTTGGTGTAGCAATTTTAATGGCCATTAGTGTATTTGGAATAATGATTGACGTTCACCTGAATCATAGGCTTTTTGAAAGTCAACAAATATGCAAACTACTTCTTTGCCACCTATTCTCTGATGTTTTAAGATTAGTTTTAAGTTCAGAATTTTCACTGGACATGAACGGCCTGGTCTGAATCCTGCCTGATATTCTCCAATTTTTGGTTCTAGTTGTTGTTGTGCTCTATCGAGACGGCACTAGGATAGAATTTTGTAAGATTCCCCTACAGTTCCGGGAATCCGATAGTCTGGTTGTGCTGTTGATGGCAGCAGTGGATTGGTTACCACATGGGGTACAAATTTGTTTCCTGTCGTGCCTCATAGTACTCGATCATCAACATTTGGACTGTAGTCCTGTTTCGTAGGACTGGAGTGGATAGTTCCAGAACATACATTTCCAGCTGCATCTCTGGTGATCAGACACTTACCACTTTGCCGCTTGTTCCACATCAGACGCAGAGTGGATTTAAGTCAGTCTGAGAGTGTTGTTAATAAAAATTCTCTATTTAAACTAGACTGATCTGCATGTGATTGCTTTAGTCTTTAATAAAACTTGCATCTGACTGCGTATTTAACTGAACTGAACTTTATCTGACTGCATGAAAATATTGTTGGAAAATTAATACCCAAAATACACATTTGACTGCATGAAACTTTTGTGGTAAAAATAAATGAAAGTCACCAATCTGCATCTGACTGCGTCTGTGGACTTAGCTCGTGCACTCCTTCCCGTCTAACCGATAATAAAACATATATTGAACTCAGCCGTAGTGCAATGGCATAGAATTGTCATTCTAGATAACTTTACTCATTGTGGCCCTGTTTGTTACTTAATAAAAATTCTGTCCTGATGTGAATAATTTGCCAACAGTGTAATGGCATATAGATTATTTTACTCTGGTAAATGAAATTATTAGCTTTACTCATGGGAACTTTACTTTAATGTACCTTTTGGTTCAATGCAAGCACAGGATGCGGAGAACGACATAAAGTGTGAGATGAAACTCTAATTTTATCTAAAAAATGTATATTGTTCAATCTCTTAAGGCAATATGTGAAAAACTAAAAAAAAAACTTCTATAGCATGGATTTACGAGAAAGTTTCACAAAACGCTTATTGCATCAACAACAGGATGTCTATCTAGCTTTTAGACATTATTTAACCAAAAAAAACCTATTTTATTAATTATTCTTTCTAGTTTCCCCAGGTATGTGCCGAGTTTTGCTCAATATGTAGCTTATTAGGTGCGTAGCGCCAATTCTTACTTTGATGCTGTCACGACCCGGCTGCCTCCTGCAGGCATCTAGCTCCGACTCGGAACACGTCTGCTGTCTGTGCGCATCTCCTCACCACTACTCAAACTTTTACCGCATGCACCTAGCTCTCTTAGCTGTCAAAGTTCTTACTACTCGAAGATGTACTACTCGTCCAACCTTGCGGTTGGGAACTATCGACATTTTTCACTGGCTCTATCCTGATCGAATCTCAGCACATACCTTTCAAGTTCATCCGCCCTCTCTGCCATAGGGGTTTCCCCTCTTCTGCCATCGAGACCGTTGGCCATTTTTCTCATTTCCTCAGTTGACCCGCGGGTGCTTATTTGGCTATGCCTTATTCACACCTGTCCAGCATATCTACAGGAATTTCCCTATCAGCCATTGACACGCGCCTTGTCGTGGTTGAGGAGCCCCCAGCATAACGCAGAGTTATGCCTAGCTCTTACTCAATTGAGAGCTAGGTCCCCACGTAAGCTGACCGGGAACGGACTTTTCTTTTTTATTATATCTTTCGCAAGAATCTATGGGTCCAAACCCATGAACTGATGACGTCGCGGTTACGCTTTTTCTATCCAGCCACCTCAAAATGCAAATTTTCTCGTCCAACCAAAAAATCACAGAAACCTCTTCCTCCTTTTCTCATTTCTTTATTACGTTTCTATCCTGCGTCTTTTGGAACACTAAGATTGTTTATTTCCCCAGTAGATAGAAGTACTCGATTAAAAAGGTAACTGACTAGTTTCTCATGTGTTAAGTCGCTAGCGTGGTAAATACTGTGACCAGGTTTAAGATTTTCATGAAGTTTGACTACAGAAGACTCTCCCAATGAAAACCCAGAAGCTGTTAATTCTGGGACGCACTTTCTTGGTAGAAAATAAAACGTAGGACAACCCCATTTGGAGTGGCTAAAATAAATTCTTTCAGGCCTACCAGATCTGGTTTGTTCAAAACATGTTGTTTGAGACTGCACACACCCGAAGGCACCATCTATACATCCACATTTGTCCCTGGTTTATATTGGACATCCATTCCTGATGTTGACAATAAGTGGTCGTAGTTGCCAAAGGCGATCTGTTGTACGTACATTCTCTGGAAGAGTTTCATCAAACACCATTTTGTGAGATGTTGGTAGTGTGAAAAATCTTGTGCGTCACATGTTGTCGCCAGTTACTGGAACACGCCATCTTACGTGGGAATGCTGAAAGCAACTCATTACCATACTAATGCCAACGAAACTTGAAGTTCTTTCAGGTTTAACTTAAGAGGATGGCCTTTCTTTAAGAAGTGTATGTGATTCGATTTTTCAGTTATTAACTCCAAAACTTTGTCATCGATGTACTGTTCAAAATATTGTAAGGAGGGGCATTCACCTCTCTCTGTTGCATAGTTTAATTTAACTGTTGCCGACGCGTACGGTAAGATAGCGTAGGGGATTAACCAGGGGTGCGAGCGCAGTAGCGTTAACTCTGTCTGCCTGTTCCTCTTCTGTATAGAATTCTCTAGGCAATGGTACCTCTGTTAGCGATTCCATGCAGTTCCAGGTCGCAGTCAATTTGTCAGACATCGAAATTAGATCTAGCTGGAAACTGCCCGCCAAAAAATTTTTAAAATATTGTAAACATAGAGCGAAACTATGCATCGTCACTAGTTTTTAGTTAAAATATGTAATAACCGCTGAAAAGGACTCAAGTACGCAAATGCATATGCAACACGAAAATCCGGATCAAAAATGGCTCTAAGCACTATGGGACTTAACATCTGAGGTCATCAGTCCCCTAGACTTAAAACTACCTAAACCTAACCAATCTAAGGACATCATACACATCGATGCCCGAGGCAGGATTCGAGTCTGCGACCGTAGCAGCAGAGCGGTTCCGGACTGAAGCGCCTAGAACCACGCGGTCACACAATAATCCGGTCTCTAGTAGGTTCTAGTGAGGATACATTTATTCTATTCTATGGAACTTCCCTACATATGCACTTGCGTGAGTGTCTCTGTGAAGTTCGCTTTTCATTTTTAAATTAAAATTGTCTCTTAAGTCTGTTGGATGGGAAGGGCGCTGGCGCGTGCATGAGTGCATACGCAACAATCAGTACGGTACCATGGCGCAGCAACTGGTCTTCTTATCCACCAAAGTTGAGCGGTGCGGCATACTTTACAACCGTACGCGTGTTACAACCGTGGGTTACCGACCGCTTTCTTTCATCATGCTTTTACGAGCACCGGACTCCACCACACTCAGAGAAGAGTAGCAAAGTTCTTGAAGATGCCGAGAGTCCCTTCCTCAGTACTAGATCCCGCAAAGTAACACAGCTTAATGTTTATTAGCATGCGCCATGTTGCCTTTATTTACTTTTACTGTCCACTGTTGCAAGTCCGGAACAACGTTTACTCCACAACGGTAACAAAACCTCCTTAAATCATCGTTTTCACTTCACTACATTTTCACTACCCGAATGTAGTCACTCAGTTTATAATCACTTTTTCATTGAGCGTCATAACAATCTTCCCAAAAAGTGGTTCAAATGGCTCTGAGCACTATGGGACTTGACATCTATGGTCATCAGTCTCCTAGAACTTAGAACTACTTAAACCTAACTAACCTAAGGACAGCACAAAACAACCAGTCATCACGAGGCAGAGAAAATCCCTGACCCCGCCGGGAATAGAAACCGGGCAATCTTCCCACATACCGCCCTCTCTCATGCACAGTCGTTACTCGTTTTTGGACGTCATGTTGATTCATTTACAATTTATTATTTACAAAACGGTTATTTGAGGTACTGCTCCCTCTCACCATTATTCTGGACGTAAGCAAAAGTGGATGACACGAGACTCCCTTTTGCTTCCACCATACAGAAACGAGAACCATGTGTACACGAGGGTCGTCCGGAAAGTACACTTGGGAAGTTACAGTACGCATTTTCGTCATCGTAAATTCACTTTGCTTAATTGCTTGCTTACCTGCGCATCAAAATTTCGGAGCACCGTCAAGCTCTCGGAACCGGCTGAAATTTGAAATGTGAAATACTGTTTTCACTGGAAGTTTATTGTGGGAGGGGGGGTAGGGGGAGAATTTCATATCCACGAGACCTAGAGAGCAACTTCGCGGTAATTACTAATTGATAGTTTCAAATTTTACTGTAACATTAATAATAACAAAAAATGTTGAAATAGACAAATCTGGAATAGAGAAGATTACTGAACTTATCTTTCCACATTTCTTTTTAGTTAGTGACATGTCCACATATATATGCCTTTAGATCTAAGTTTATACCCTTTGTTATTCTCCTACTAGGTTTGAAACGTTCCCTTAGAAAAATTAATGAATTACTGTACTGATTAAATAGTTGGAATAACTCTCTTCAGTCCTGCGACTCCATTTATGATTCGGAGAGCTGCCGCTGGCCGGACCAAGCGATGACAACGATGCTGCCTGCTGTGCGTCAACAAACGCGGGACGCGCGTCAGGTGATCGGAAGTGATTGTTGCCGCTATACTGCGGCCGGGTAGGCGTAGCCTGTATTCCACCTGCACCTTTGCGATACCCATTATGGTTTTTATTTTTATTACTGCCTTCACATATCTTCCTATATAAGGTCAGCAGAATGGAGGACTGACAAAATGTATTCCAAGTCTGTTTGTGCGACCTGTACCAGCTTTTTTCTAATGTGAAATGGAAGTTTTCCTTTCAAAGTGTGTAGAACATCACTATAACCCACGGGTTCATTCCAGACACGAGTCTAATTATGTACTTCTCGAAATATTTTCTTAGCGACCCCTGGACGTTTTTGCATACAGCGCGACCAATATTTCGCAAGAAATGCGATTTCTAGTAGTGCTAATGTGTGTCAGCTTTCTGCCATCTCGGATACCCAAAGCACGGCGTCACCTTGTGTAAAACCTAATACATAATGGATTTTTTGTTGTTCAGACCGAGCTGTAAGCAACACGCTCCTAAAGGATTTTACGTAAATATCTGGATGAACAAATTTCTTTTCTGGGATGAAAACCTGGAATTGTCGCTTTTTAGAAAACTTTCCTCTAGTATAGCTAATGAAACTGAGGTGTCTACCACCTGATTCTGTGTAACAGCGTTTTGCGGTTCTGTGTTTGTGCGAGCTGCTACATACATGTGCATGAGTGGCCGGCCGCTGTGACCGAGCGATTCTAGGCTCTTCAATCCGGAACCGCGCTGATGCTGCGGTCGCACGTTCGAATCCTGTCTCGGGCATGGATGTGTGTGATGTCCTTAGATTAGTTAGGTTTAAGCACTTCCAAGTCTAGGGGACTGATGACTTAAGATGTTAAATCCCATAGTGCTTGGAGCCATTTCATTTTTGTGCATGAGAAACTAGACTATGACATTAGTCAGTACTCTTAGCTGTATACTAACATTCCTTGCTTGTTCGTTAATGTTATTCGATTCTTTTTCTAATTTCTCCAGTTGTGTTTCTGGTTATGTTTTTACATGATCCTCTTAGGTAGGTCCTGTGTAATTGCTCCTTATATTTGACCTAACTCATTTTGTATCTGTTATACTTATGTATTCTGCTCTCTGTACACTCGGTAATCGTTTGCTCAACTGATTTATGTAGCTGTATCTATCAATTGAAGACTCTTTCTCTCGTAAAAAACGATCAACTTATTTTTTCATGTTTGTTTGCTTTGTCATCTATTTGCCTGACTACGTGTTGATTTGTTGTCTGTAATGTTGTGTGTTCTAACCGCATTGTATCAATATCATTTGTCAGTTTTTCAGTCTGACATATATTTACAGTAATTTTCTGTGTTGAAATGTCATGAGTTATTCCTTCCAAGTGACCACGTACCAATTCAGTGACGTGATTTCCAACGTCTGTTTTCAAAGTGTTCTACATCTGAGTAAGATTACTAATATCGTTAGTCAAAGCCTCTAACCTTGCTTAAGTGTTGCCAATAGTTTGAATATTTTTGTAAAACCTTTTATTAAGTTTCTGATTGTTTTTATCAAGTTTTTGATTGAATAAAGCTTCTGTTCTGTGATGTAGTTGCACAAAACGGTCAGGTGAATGGTTTGTTACCTCGGAACTAGTATTGCTCACCGTCTGATGTTCTGTACCTAATGTGCTATTTTGCTGCATTCGTGAAAATATTTCAGAATCGGCATTTTTCCAGATTTCTTTGCTCTGGTTTTACTGTTTCAAAATTTTGGAGAATGTTTCCTTATTACTGTAGTTTGCTCGACGTCATGCACTCGATAGCGTATTTCATGAAACAAAGAAACACCTGTGTTACAATACTATTTTTGCTTTGTATATATCGATATAATTGTACGATAAATATGTATATATTTACATCCTGTGATGATCGTCAGTGTAAAAACCTCCTGTGTGACTTGCGTTTACTGATGGGGATAGAAAACCTGTTGACTGCTTAGTGAAACAGAAATCAGTTAATAATTTTGGAAATCAGTATGTGCGCAATTTGAAGATTCTCGATAGAATCGTACCACACAAAACGAATTTAAATTAGTGAGAGAGGTACGAATGGGTTATCTCCTAGTGGTGTACTTCATAATTATGGTCAGTTTTACGATGTAGGAACAAAATTGTTTCGCTTCAGATCGGTATGCAGGTGGCAGAGGGCTTCTCTGATGAGCTGAACTAGAGAAAACTATTATTTGTTTCATGTTATGGCCTTGAAACAGGACAGTTAAAGACTGCAAGTTCTTGCATAGGATGATAACTACCCTCGTTTAATTTTTACACACCACTGAAGCCGCCATTTTGAAACAGTCCAAGCAAACCACGAATTAATCCGTTTTCACTTACACTCTTTTACAGCCTCGAGGAATCGCTAAACTTCTTCGTCTTCTCTACAGTGAAAGTCACCAGAGGACAGTTATCACTGTGTATACCGATGTGGTTACTATTAAGTAATGAAATAATCCCATCTGCTCAAGCTCTAATCAACGCTAAAAAGTAAAGACACCAAAACGTGACAAAGCAAGATCAACTTTAACGTATCGTCTGTTTCCCTATAGAGATTATAATAGTCCATTTGCCACCAAAATTATTTACTATAACTCCCCATGTACGTACTCAGTAACGTAACCACTGAAGAACCACGGCACGTATCTGAAAAACCATTTGTAAGGTATTTATCTCACGAAAACTATACTGAACAAAGGAAACAAACACGAGTTACAGGATAATTACTTAAAATAAGCTAAGAAAATGCGGTGACATTCTACCTTATTCTTTATTGTGGATACGAGTAATTTATTCGCGGAGAATGATCTACTTTTCCCGATAATTATCTATATAGAATTTTTTTGGAATAATATCCATCTATGCTTACCCCTACAACTAGCGCTTGCTTCCTTTTTCCATTAACTGCAGTTGATAGTAGCTGTAACTGGTTGTTTTAGTTCATTTTCTCGATCTACACACCACAAGCAGCCCACAGTGTATCTTAACTGATGTTTTTCTGTTTTTCAATAATTGTAAACAAAATTAGCAATTATAATAAAATGCAACGCTCCTAAACAGAGCTACTTTTAAATTTTTCTGTCAAAAATGCGTCTCAATATCAGTGCAGTTTTAGCTGCAGACTGACTGGGAGCATGACTTCATCAGCTATTCATTCACGCAAGTTTACTGTTCCACACCTAAATCAGTGTAATGCGTTCCAAAGCATGCAGGGCACAGTAGAGCCGTTACGTTGTGACGAAGCTGTATATATATCCCATGTTTCCGTAGCCACCTGGCAAACCACTAAATGAATGCGCATTTGCGTGATGGCACGTGCAAAAACTGGCGACTGCTGGGTTCTGCAGTAAGTGTGAAGCGAGTGAGGGGAGATGAGTGCTTGTTATGTTGTTTCACCATGCGGATGCAGTGCTCTAACCCTCTGCTTTACTCCCAGATGGAGGTATTTAGTAGAATAAAATAACGCTTGTTCCACAACAGCCCATCCACTTCTTCAGACCAGGGAATGAAAGGTGGATGAAAATCTGCTATATATGTAATGCACTGTGTACGTGTGAACATGCGTGCACCAAGGACATACTGCCAGTCCTCTGGATCGATTTCAACCGGATTTCTCATAGAAACAGCAGACCTCACACGTATCAGCACTGTGGAGTTTATAATCTCCTAGCTGCAATAGGCACATAGATATGGGCAATGACGTGTTATTTCCATCCCCAGACGTAAAGGGTGTACTGCAAGCCAGGATTACTTTGTAGAAACAGTATCTACCTACCCTCCATTTCAGGGTAGCTTACATTTCAGGAACAAGATATGGTATTTTGGTCCTCAGCATGTAGGGCGCCCTGTATGCTGTTGAGTTGTGAAGGAGTAGCATTGGCCTGCTTTATCAACCTACTTTGTATGGCGTGTACCTCAGGGACAAATAAATGATTTTCGATCCCAGATGTGTAGCCTGCATTGCATGACTGGTGTGCTGTGGGAGTAGTATCACCCTGATTTATTGTACTGCATGGCAGTACAAGCCAATTAATATGGTGGGAACAAGTTGAGATGGCTGGGAGAGGGGATGGTCAGAACAAGCAGAGGAGGAAATGAACTGAAGGAGGGGTGGAGGAGGAGGAGGAGATGCATGAGGCAGGTGTAATGTGTAGAAGGATTGTGAGCATTTGGAAAAGGAAGACGGGAGGGTGAAGAGGGAAAGAAAAGGGGAGAGAAGGATATGGTCAGAGGGCGGAGGGACGAAGGTATGTTAGAGAGAGGGTGTGGTGGAAATGAACTAAGAGAGAGGGAGAAGAGATATAGAATGAGAGAGAGTGAGGATGAGGTGGACAGACAGAGGGAGGAAGAGGTGGACAAATGACGGGGAGGAGTTAGTGTGTTCAATATACAAGAAGCATAAGCTGGTGAAGCCGTGGCGAAAAGTCTAGTAAATAAATGTAACCGAAGTCCAAGAGCAGTACTGTAAGGTGTCAGGCAAATCTAACACCTTCCATGAAAACCCTGACATGATAAGCAAATCCAGTTGTATGTCACATAGCTCCGAATAAATCGTGACATTTAATTAACCAAAGTAATACGAGTAACGAGTGAGCAAATGGAATACCACAGACTAACACAAGAATGCCTAAATGCATGTCATACCTTCCCACTGTGAGACAGACGAAGTTGCGAGGGGAGAAACGAGAACAGAAGCCGAGACCAGAACCGTGTTAAGCGAGAAGGCCCTATGATAAAGGACGGAGACCCACGTCGCCAGCTAACCGCTACGACCACACCACCCGCAAGTTTTTAGCGTGAGACTTTTTCACGTCTCTGTTACGTTAGGACCACCCCCCAGCCCATGTTAAAAGCTAGAGCCCTCCAGAAGAACAGTATAGATCTTACGATAACACAAAAAGGGCTACACCACCCGCAAGTTTTAGCGTGAGACTTTTTCGTGTCTGTGTTACATCAGGACCACCCCCCAGCACATGTTAAAAGATAGAGCCCTCCAGAAGAACAGTATAGATCTTACGATAACGCAAAAAGGACCACACCAGCTGCAAGTTTTAGCGTGAGACTTTTTCGCGTCTCTGTTACGTTGCAGACTTTAAAAACATTGCCCCACCACGAAAAGTATAACGTTTCTCATTGGATAGACAGAATTTTTGTAGGCAGAGCTTAAGGTTAACATTGAGACCCTGATTGGTCAGATGAAAACACAGCCAGATAGTTTTTCTTAAACCAATTTCGGTAAATTGTAGTAAGGAGAAGTTAGGAGAGAGTTGCTTCCGAGATAGCGACGTGAGCGGAGCTGTGTTGCCCGCCGCCCCCTGACAAACACCGACAAGGTAATGAACGCACGTGATGCCGCATTTTTGAGCGCATAAGGCTTCACTCAGAACTGCAGAAGTCTCATCTGTTACATCCCCTTTACGTAATACTAGTGTCGATCGTCAATTAAAGCTCATGGTGTTCACATTTGCCACTTGAAGTAAAAATCTGAAACGCGATGATTTTTCTGTCATATAGTTATTGAGAAGCCACATCAGCCACTGTAATTTACGACAAGTTCGATAAGTGATTAAAGATAATTGAGGGTCGCTGTAGACCATTTTGATAGTTTTCTCTTTTGTGAAACTTAATTTAAACCTATATTGTAGATGTCATACGGCATAGGTCACCCTTCGATCCATTGTAGAACTTGGAAACCCATTCAGGGAATATTCGTTCACATTTTTGTTTAACGCAGTCGGTTTTTACCATCCTGTATTAAAACATTTCCTTTTATCAATAGTGCAATTTATAAACAATGTTTTGTGAGTAGAATAAAATTTCCAATGGTAAACTTAACTGCTTTTTCGACGTTATTTTACCAGCTAACTAAAAATAGGAAAGCCTTGAACCCCTTCCACTAAATTTAGTTAGTATTAAGATTCTTTTACAGGGAGTGCAGTAGAGCTGACGCTGAATTCATTATATATTTGGTTAGATCATCGCTAGTCTCACTGAACTCTTCTGAATAGTACATGTCATGTGTGGTCTGGCGTCTCCTTACCAGCAACAGGTCCCAGGATCAAACTAGTCAATTCCCTAAAAAACAAGCTCAGAGCGTTGTTGCGCGAAAGTGGTAGGGAGACACGATATAGAACAAACAGACCCCATACAGAATGTTTAGAGTACATAATACGAAGAAGTATGTAGTTGTAGAATGTGGAATCAGTTTCTGATTTGAAAGCGTAGCCCACTTTATTTATGGTCGACGCTGTTGTCACTATTGCTTCATGACGCTGACGTCACGATACATCAGCGGAAAGATCTTACTGCAATTTTATTCAGATAAAATATTCCCACAAATAAAATAGCCATTACACAATCAGGATTACTTCTCTATCAGGAATACACGTTGAGTTGTACTCGTAACTATAAAAAATTTTCTGCACAAATCAAATTTGGTTACAAATCCTGTAGTATCACATTTTTTTCAGTAGACATCAGCGCTCTAATCAGTGACGTCTTCTGGAAACCTAAAAATGCCCATTTCAAACTGTCAACAGCACCTGGCAAAGCAAAGCTAGGCTGAGAGGTTTTGCCCAATAGGGACCGACTGACTAATGTATCATCCCACGTCTAAGGCGTCATTTGGATGTGGCATGGCGGGGTATGGTGTCAGCTCACCGCTCTCCCGGTCGTTTCGTGTTTCTTAAACTTGTAGCCGCTACTTCTCAATGAAGCAGCTCGTCAATGGTCCTCACGAGGTGGAGAGCACGGCTTCCTGTCACGAGTACTTCTTCCCGTTGCAAAAGGCGTTTCGATTTACATATGTAAAACTGCGAATGTTTACTTTGGGTTTTATTAGTTGTGCAGCAGATGCGGCATCTATAGCATCTTTCAGATACTGTTTTGATTGTGCCAGAAGATGCTGTAGTTTGATGCAATGTGGTAGCAGAGCGTAGCAGGTTTCAGAACATGTAGCATAGTCTTACTCTTGTTCCTCATGTGTCTAGTTTGATTAATAAAAAATGGTTCAAATGGCTCTGAGCACTATGCGACTTAACTTCTGAAGTTATCAGTCGCTTACAACTTAGAACTACTTAAACCTAAGTAACCTAAGGACATCACACACATCCAGACCGAGGCAGGATTCGAACCTGCGACCGGAGCGGTCGCTCGGCTCCAGACTGTAGCACCTAGAACCGCACGGCCACTCCTGCCGGCTTTGATTAATATTTAGGTAACAAAAAGTGCACCATAGTCCAACACGGTTTGCCTGACCTCAATATCCAGTTACTGTATTCAACTTACAGGGTAAACTTTACATCATTGTTATCACTACATGCATGCATAAAATATATGTGGAACCGAACCCTTAATGTCGCTATCAGCATTACTAAACTTACTTTGTGAACAGTACCATTCAAAAGTTACGAAAGACTATTAGGTCTCCTGTCTATCTATTTGTTTACCGGACCAGTCCGAGGTAGCCGCGTGGTCTTGGGCGTCCAGTCACGGTTCGCGCGGCACCCGCCGTCGGAGGTATGAGTAAGTTAGTTTAAGTTAGATTAAGTAGTCTGTAAGCTTAGGCACTAACGACCTCAGCAGTTTGCTGTCATAAGATCTTACCAAGAATTTTCTAAATTACCAGTCCGCACACCGTTCCACCACTGAGCATAAATTTCGCAGTTCACACGCAGCAGTTCTTCATTTTCCGTATGCCTTGCACACTATTGCATCACTGATCACAGAGTTCGTGGTTTGCATGTAGAACTTCTTCACTTTCCAGACATCTCTTGCTCTTGACAATCCAACACAGCGTAGCCGTATTTTTAACATCTGTAACAATTTCTCGAACTCGGAATGAGTGTTCTATCCATTATGTGCTTAGAATTAACTTTATATATTCTGGAAGAACCGATGAGTTAAAAGTGAATATAACGGAAGTTTGATTTTGATAAAAATCGTTGACCCATCCATGATGTTGAACTTTGCGTTACACTTTGCGTTTATTGCACGCTCAACCAGTTTACCACTGGTAAGTTCGTTGTTGGACAGATGTAGATATTTCCACAATAACTGCACCGTTACTAACTGTGTTGTATGTGAAAGTCCGTCGAGATCCTCCTATGTTTAGGAAAATGATACTGTTACAAAATTCCACTTTTTACACTCAGTAAGTATTGGAATGTGATCCAAAAGCTTTTGTTTTTAATAGCTTCGGTTTATTTTGTGAAGTAGCTACTCTAGTTGTTTTCTTGATATAGTTGCGAATGCTTTTCGACAGCCAATACATACTGATGAAGAGTTTCTGTTAGCGTTAGTAACATCCGCAGATGCTCGAACAGTTGTCGAGGAAGTAACAATCGTCCCAGATGCGGCCGCATATTTTATTGTAAAACATTTACCAGCCAGATGCAGCAAGTTTCTCACGGGGTACCGACTAGTGGTAGTTTCAACGCAAGAATCACATGCCACACGGGGTTACTGAATAACTCGAGACTTTCTTTAGTACAGGTTTGAACAACCGCGTGATCCACCTGGTAAACGTAAGATTCTCGTTTATTGTCATACACAACATCCCGTCACCTCTCCACACGTATTTTCTGTGGCCATCAGGTACACTCCAAGCCGACCTCGGCTTGGGGGATTGCTTTGACATTATGAAATGAGTAATCGCTGTGTCGCCCGTAGAAAAACTATAGGAATTCTTTAATGTAATTGAAAAAAATGCAGATGCAGTGTTGCAGATAAATTTCACTTACTAATTGTCGGGGAAGCTGACCAAAAATTCCTCCCACGATAGTTCCAGTTGTTATTAGTAATTGTTTGAAAATGGAATACGGTTCAGAATATCTAAATAATGCACACGGCCCTAGGTAACACTTTTCCTTGAAATTATACTTACAACTTTAACACACTTAAGTGAATCAACACCGAACAATAAGAATAAAAGTCTCAACTGAGGAGAAATAAGTGATTTTATTTTGTTTCATTATTTTTTTGCTTTCATTCTTCTTACGCGTCGCCTGTGCTCATTTGTAAGGCTTGCTTCTTCGCACAGCAGTCTAAGGATGAAGTAAAATTCCATGTTTTTCTTTTTAAGCGACTTTAACAAGACTACTCGCCAGAGAACTTTTGACCTGAAATTGTTGAGTGAACGTAGACAGTTAGTATATATTCATCCGACAACGTCGCTTTAGTGTTTGTCATCTAGATAGGAGACTTCTGACATCCGTTGACTTCTGTACCTTGTTGCGGGCTTTTTGCTTTGGTTTAAGGTCACAGATAAAGCACAGTGATCTGAAAATGGAAGGGGGTGACATCCGTAGCGAGCACTCACTAACGAATGTTCTCGGTTATGTACATTCTATCAACTTGACTGATCGAAGCCGAAATCAGGAAAGTATGTTTCGCAAGTGTGCGGTATTTTAATTCCCATGCATTTGTCAGCTGTAACTTCTTCACAAGGTTGTGTAATTCTTTACAGTAATTATTATTCGATTGCTGTTCGTTTGCATGAAGTACGCAGTTAAAGTCACCTCCTATAAGTAGATTAGGTTAGGCAGGTTTTATCCTAGAAGATAAAATATTGCATCTGTAAAGAAGGTAGCTTGTTCTGCCCTTTCACTATTGCGCGATAGGGCGTAAACTTATAAAAGACGACTTCGTAAATTCTGGACCAGATCCCTCTCTCGGACTCTGATTCCTCAATATCTCTGATTGAGATGTCCTCACATTCTCAGACAATGATAGCTGCGCCTGTTTTTCTTTCTTTCTCTTTCTGTTTTTTTTCCGAATGCGAAGTTTACGGGTGCGTAGAATCCAGGAATACTGAGGTTTATTTGTGTCACGTCTTGTAAAAAAGTAATGTCTGCTTCAGACTCATATATTAACTGCTGCCTCGGAGCTGTTTTTAAATCAGATTTGATTCATTCGTTAGTGTAAGAATCATATATGCTTGCGACAATGCTTGTTTTTCTTGTTTAGCTTTCTGTTCCATTCTTTCAAGTCCTCGGAGCACTCCAGTTCAGTGCCGCTTGCAGTGTTGGTTTCGTGACTTTCACTGTCTATTGCTGTGAGTATTTTATTCAGGTTCTTTTGTTTTCTGTGACCGTGTTGTTGGGTCATACTTTCGTACGGCTACGTTTATTGATAAAGCTTCGTTATAGAGATGAAGATGAGGACGTTTTGTGCCTGCTGTTCGTCTGTCACGCGGTTAAAGGCGCTTCAGTCTGGAACCGCGCGACCGCTACGGTCGCAGGTTCGAATCCTGCTTCGGGCATGGATGTGTGTGATGTCCTTAGGTTAGTTAGGTTTAAGTAGTTCTAAGTTTTAGGGGACTGATGACCTCAGAAGATAAGTCCCATAGTGCTCAGAGCCATTTGAACCATTTTTTGTTCGTCTGTCACTTCAGTGCATACATCGGGGATGGCTTTTACCTCAGCTGCTCTATATCTACATCATTTTCACTTTCCTTTTGTCTGTGTACACCCCTTCTCGTGTGGTTACTACGTTCTGCTTACCGTATATTTTTATCGCTTTATTTCACGAGAACACACTGAATCACTTGATAATATAGACGTAACAGTCTTGTAATTATTCACAATCTGATACGTTTTCCTTAGTCACCACTGTGCTTGTTTACTGCAACGTCACCGCGGGTCTCGGATAAGCGAGGATTTTTGTTTACTGCCATCAGATTTCTTGACTTGTTTGTTTTCCTTACTCGCGTGGCTCACTTCTGCTTGTTTGGATACCGGGGAGCAAACAATTTGTGCTGAAAATGACGGCACAAAATTCATGTTTTCGTTCCGGTAACTGGTTGAAACACTGTGTCACGAGGTCACTGGGAGTTTGTACGTCGTTCCTTATTAGCTGTCATTGAGTGCCAGGTTTTGAGAGATGTCTTACGACGTTTTCGGTTGCTAGCAGATGAATATGTTTGCTACGTAATCTTTCAGATTTTTGCTCAACTCAGAAGCTTGATTTTCAGTTACGATGCCAGATAAGGTGAGTTTCTTCCGTTGCTGCAAAGAGTTTTTCTCTGATTAAAGGAAAACCCGTTTAGGAAAGTTCTGACAAAGGTGGACACTTTTATTTCATATAAAGCACGCTAAAACTTGGCCTTAGAATGAAAACGGCACATTGTATCTTACAACCTTCATATATGACGGAATATGGACTTTTACCTACATTTCCACCGACCACACGCCACTAAAGAATTGCAACTTATATTGGCTGGACCTCCTGTCATTTCTAACTTTTCGCCATATTTAGAACATGTTCCATATAGCAATTTTCTACTTCAGGCGATAAGTTTAAGACACGAACAATCTTATAAACAAAGTCAGGGGTGGAAAATGAAAGTGACGAAATTCAATTCCTTCTCCGCGCTTCGTCAGTAGCTGTACTGTTCCATGTCATAAGAAGCAGTGTGAAGTTGGTCACATGTGATTCCTACTACATAGATAAATCTTTTACGCACTTCCAGGGAACTCGCCCAATTCAATTGTAGCGTATTATTCCTTGAAAACATGGCAGACATTTTGTAAACTAACCCAAGGTATTAATAGCTAATGAACAGTTAATAAGACAGTAGATGCAGAAGACACATCGCACACAGACTGAAAGCAAACGTTGGTGACACAAAACTCGTTAACAAAGTTAGAAGTCGGAGTACACAACACTTCCTCTCACTAGCGCGTCTCAAACAAAACCGCAAGGAATATGGCTGCGAGGGAGGGAAGGAAACCAGTGTGCACTTTTTGTGCATTCCAGGAGGAGTCATATCAGATGCGGAACGGGTGCTTCCGAATGCCATGAAAAACACACAGACAGCTAACTATATGTGGTGACCCATGTCGGTACTATGTGTTGCTTTGAATCGGAAGATATTGTCTCAGATTTCGGGTAGTTAGCTAAAGTAGTAAAGACTGGCAGCTTTGCTCGTAAGATGAAGGAGGAGCTCACCAAATGACTTAGCATTTTTACCGTCTACTATATTACTTGTCTATTTGTTGCAGAATAATTCATTTCCTGTCCATGTTATTCTTATGGAGAATTCAATTTTATTTTTCAGTATTTACTGAAAATTCAGATTAATATTTCGTCCTTAAATAAGTCCTTAAAAAATCCTATTCTGCAGCATCGTCGACAGAACCGACCATGGTCCTGTGGTGAAGAGCCGAGTGGACGATCTGATCACAAACTCAGACGGTCCTGCGACCATGTTGGCCGCACATTCCTCGAGTTTTGAGATAGGGTGAAGTGTTTTCGCGTTCGCTAAATACACTATGTGATCAAAAGTATCCGGACACCTGAGTGAAAATGACTTACAACTTCGTGGCGTCCTCCATTGGTAATGCTGCAAATCAATACGGTGTAGGCCCACCCTTAGTCTCCATGATAGCTTCCACTCTCCCAGGCAGACATTCAGTCAGGTCCTGGAAGGTTTCTTGGAGAATGGCAGCACAATCTTCAAGGAGCGCTACACTGAGGAGAGGTATCGATGTCGGTCGGTGAGGCCTGGCACGAGGTCGGTGTTCCAAAATATCCGAAAGGTATTGTACAGGATTCAGGTCAGGACTCTGTGCAGGCCAGTCCATTACAGAGATGTTATTTTCGTGTAACCACTCCGCTACTGGCCGTGCATTATGAACAGGTATTCGATCGTGTTGAAAGATGCAACCGCCATCCCCGAATTGCTTTTCAACGGTGGGAAACAAGAAGGTGCTTAAAACATCAGTGTAGGCCTGTGCTGTGATAGTGGCACACTAAACAACAAGCGGTGCAAGCCTCCTCCATGAAAAATATGACCACACCATAGCACCACCGCCTCCGAATTTTACTGTTTTCACTAGACACGCTGACAGATGATGTTCACCATGCATTCCCCATACCCACACACTGCCATCAGTACATACTGACAAGCGCAGTCCAGTTTGCTAAGCTCATTGCTAAAAAAAAGGTTGAAGAATAATCTGTGACCATCAAAGATTTTCAAACGTTGTGTCCTAAATGTTTTGAGGACACTGTCAGCCTTACATTTGTCTTAGAGCTGTTTTCGAGACCGTTTTCCGCTCCAGTTAAAAGCGTTACTGTGCATGTGCTGATGTAACCGTATGTCCTGCAAGAAAATTCCCGTTTTAATGACAAATCCTTTTACGTTAAAACTGTCCAGTACGTCTACGACGATTTGCTCACGTAGTGTGTCCACGTCTCATAAGCAAGGTTGCAGAAGTGTTGCAATATTTCAGTCGACATATTTCTGTGAAAGAGCTTTTTTCCGATTTTAAAACTAAATAAGTGACGATTACGTGGTAGCTTGAGTGCGAAAATCTGTGACAGTGTTTGCGTCTGACTGTGTGCTGATAGTTTGTACCAGACAAAAATTATGTCCTCAGTGCACTACAAATAATTAAATAATACTGAAAATTTGTTTTGTTTGTGACATATGTTATTGAGAAAAGTTAAATATTAAACAACGTCGTATGCAGTTCGATTGCCCTGCCATTTGAATGCAGCGCGTTAATGGTTTCGCCCCCCGCCCCCTCCCGCCTCATGCTCAGACAGCGAGGTGTGGTGGTGAGGGAAATGTGGAGCGAAGCTGAGTGCTATGGTACCCGTTTCCCTGAGAACGGTCTGCAAGCAGGAAGCTGGCTTCCCTGGTACAGATAAATGCAGTACATACTTGCTTTGGTCTAACAGTAAAGTGGGATGTCACGGGCGTAGAAATTGTGTTTACAGAGCGATAGCCCCAACAATACAGAGGATGTAACAGGTATGAGCGCAGGTACAAGAGTGAGTCAAATGAAAACCTTAAATATTTTTAAAATAATTTTTATTGTCCAGAAATGGTACAACGCTGTATCACTTGTCACCATTATCTCCCCCACGCTCAATGCAAGTCCTCCAGTGCTTATAAAGTGCATAAATTCCTTTAGAAAAAATTCTTTTGGTAGTCCGCGCAACCACTCATGCACTACCGCGCAACCACTCATGGCGTTCCTCTTCATCAGAAAGGAACTCCTTTCCTCCCATTGCGTCTTTGAGTGATACAAACATATGGAAATCACCTGAGGTAAGGTCTGGTGAGTATGATGTATGAGAAAGACACTTAAAATGGAGGTCTGTGATTGTTGCTACTGTTATACGGGCATTGTGGGGCGTTGCATTGCCATGTTGCAAAAGGACACCTGCTGACAGCAATCCACGTCGCTTTGATTTATTGCAGGCCGCAGAAGATTTTTTAGGAGATCTGTGTTTGATGCACTGGTGACAGTGGTCTCTCTCGGCATGTATTGCTTCAAAATGACGCCTTTTTCGTCCCAAAAGAGTGTCATCATAACCTTTCTTACTGGTGGTTCTGTTCGAAACTTCTTTAGTTTTGGTGATGAGAAATGGCGCCATTCCTTCCTCGCTCTCTTCGTTTCCGGTTGGTGGAAGTGAACCCAGGTTTCGTCCCCAGTAAAGATTCTTGCAAGGAAGCCATTACCTTCTCGTTCAAAGCGCCGAAGAAGTTCTTTACAATCATCAACACGTCGTTCTCTCATTTCTGGAGTCAGCTGCCGTGGCATCCACATTGCAGACACTTTGTGAATCTGGAGCACATCATGCACAATGTGGTGTGCGGACCGATGACTAATCTGTGAACATACTGCATTGTCATTCAGTGTCACTCGACGGTTTTCCTTCACGATGGCTTCAACTGCTGCAATGTTCTGTGGAGTGACAAATCGTTGTGCCTGATCTGCACGAGGAGTATCTTCCACTGAAGTCACACCGTTTTCGAACTTCCTTCTCCATTCGTAGACTTGCTACTGTGACAAACATGCATCACCGTACTGAACCTTCATTCGTCGATGAATTTCAATGGGTTTCACACCTTCACTACGCAAAAACCGAATAACAGAACGCTGTTCTACCCTGGTGCAAGTCGCAAGTGGGGCGACCATCTTTATACCGATACTGCGACGGTATGTGTGCATCTGCACTATGCTGCCACTTACAGGCCATTCTGCACGCTGTTTGTAGCACGCTTACCAACTTATATGATAACGCCGCGAAATTTCATTTTGTTATTACAAATTTAAGGTTTTCATGAGACTCACCCTCGTGTTTTTAAGTTGGTATCTTAATGTGTATACACATCAGTGAATTGTTTGCTTTCTCTCTGCGTGAAACAGTCTTCCCACAACCATGTCATATTTACTACCTGATGTTTTCTGTTGTTGTTGTTGTGGTCTTCAGTCCTGAGACTGGTTTGATGCAGCTCTCCATGCTACTCTATCCCATGCAAGCTTCTCCATCTCCCAGTACCTACTGCAACCTACATCCTTCTGAATCTGCTTAGTGTATTCATCTCTTGGTCTCTCTCTACGAATTTTACCCTCCACGTTGCCCTCCAATGCTAAATTTGTGATCCCTTGATGCCTCAAAACATGTCCTACCAACCGATCCCTTCTTCTAGTCAAGTTGTGCCACAAACTTCTCTTCTCCCCAATCCTATTCAATACCTCCTCATTAGTTACATGATCTACCCACCTTATCTTCAGCATTCTTCTGTAGCACCACATTTGGAAAGCTCCTATTCTCTTCTTGTCCAAACTGGTTATCGTCCATGTTTCACTTCCATACATGGCTACACTCCATACAAATACTTTCAGATACGACTTCCTGACACTTAAATCTATACTCGATGTTAACAAATTTCTCTTCTTCAGAATGTATTGTAGTAAATTAACCACTAAGTGGAATATGCCTGCCAGCATAGACTCATCATTTTCCGTCCACTTGTCCACACCTCAATAAAAGACCTGTTGCCAGGTCTCTCTCTTGCCACATATACTTCGAGATACAAACCAACCTAAAGCACTAATTTAGCTCTTTACGCCTATTTAAGATGAGGCTGATTACCCTACTCCTGCCTGTTAATCTGTATGTACCTCGTCAGGCCATGCAGTTGTTACATTACCATTTACTGTCCATCTCGTGTGTATTTTAATCATTCGGGTCAATATCTACCCAGAAGGCCGCCTGAGAAACACCTTAATTTTAAGATCTCTATGCGGTTCTTTGATCAGAGGTTGACGTGGCTGCCACTCTTAGATGACCTGCCACGTAGATGTCTGAAGGCGCTAAACACATAAAAATGTCTTAGGAGCAAGAAATGGGGAGCAGATATGTCAATTTTGCACACAGGGCATAGAATCACCGTCCACACACAACATGAATATGGCAGCATAGTATACGGCTCCGCTAGACCTTCCTATTTAAACGTACTAGCTGCTGTCCAACATGTAGGCATTAGTCTGGCTACAGTAGCCTGCATATTTAAAGATGGTAGCCAACATACAATCGTTAGACTGGCAACAAGAACCTAATTAACCAGTCCCATTCCTAGCGTCTGTGCAGAGGCTGATCAGGCGCCACTAACCATCCAGCGACAACTCCTCATAGTGTGACATGTATATAAAGCGGGGCCCATCTCTGAACACCCTGTAGTCAGTATTGGGGCTGAACGTTCCGTACTATGATGGTTTACCGACCACGTGGCAACTAAGTCTTTTTCTGCCCGAAAGAAGGATTACCTCGAGCAACTTTATGCAACCGCCATACGAAATTTTAAACAAGACGAGTGGCTACCTCGAGCGATCGACATACCCCTGTGGATATCAGAAAGAGCTGTACCGGGTGAGAATTTTTAGCATATTGCAGCCCCATCAGCAACTGTGAATGACTAATATTTTGAACGATCAGCCTCACTTTCGCAAATTTTCTGGTCTTTACCAGGTTTCGGCTAAATTAATCTATGCTTCTTACAATAACATGCTAGTGTAAGGCACAGTCAACATTAAAATTAAAACCTATAGTACCATGGTACCATATCGAATTAAAACTACTTAACTGAAGTCCAGCCCCGGCATCTCTTCACCACGCGGTCGGTTGGGAGCAGCAACTACGTTGGCACTGATCGTTGCACGCGGAATAGCACTGAGCAAATCACAAGATGATAAAATAGGGAGTTTCGTCAAACTACTGGATGAAACAATGGTTGTCCTAAAATCATAATTATTAAAATTTGCTGTGGACTTCAAGTTAAACGTATGTACACAAGGGCATGAAATAATTACCTTCATTGAGTAGTAGTACAAGTTCAAATGGATTTAAAGAAACAACACCTTGGCAAAGCTCATGTAATGAGGTTAAGGTGAATGAATAAGTTAAAATCAAAACAATATCGGTGATGTTTGACGATGATTAATCAGAGAGGGAGGAATCACACATGCTACAGTATGACATTTTACCAATTGTGCCTTAGTCGCTACCTTGAAGATCCCTACAGGCCCCGCGTGTGGCGCTTTGAACGCCGCCACCAAAGAAGACTTCCAGGCTACCGACCTGTAAAGACCGCCAGGACAGTGTTACAAGAGGCGGGCACCTGGGCACCTCTCTTTTAGCTGAAGATTACTTCTAATCGATACTACTTTCGTGTCGCCAGTTGGGCCGAACGTTACACCGAGACGCCGACAATTATTCCTGCTGGCAAACATTCATTGTTCTTAACGCACGCACGTGCTTGTAGCGTCTGCCACAAGTTGTCAACAGTGCATTTATTTAAAGTGCGTTTGTGTCAGCTAATCTTTTACCTTCCTCTACATATTCCTACGGCGACAGATTTCTTTGGCCCTCTGCCACCCATTTAATGGTTCAAATGGCTCTGAGCACTATGGGACTCAACTGCTGAGGTCATTAGTCCCCTAGAACTTAGAACTAGTTAAACCTAACTAACCTAAGGACATCACAAACATCCATGCCCGAGGCAGGATTCGAACCTGCGACCGTAGCGGTCTTGCGGTTCCAGACTGCAGCGCCTTTAACCGCACGGCCACTTCGACCGGCATCACCCATTTAACATTAGCGGCGAGGACGTAATATTTGTTTCCTCGGATCATAACTGTTACCAACTCACAACATAATACACGCATGCACTACATTGACTGATCACTTGTTGAGTTCGAGACTGCTAACAGAAGTACTTGAATTAGAACGTAAATGCCATAACATCCATCTCATAGCTCCAAGTCCATCCTGTCACTTACTTTGCAAATGCTGCAATGGGTCACCGTACTTAAAGCTGCTGGCGGCAATCAGTGGCGGCTGCGGTGGCTGATTATTCTAGTCTGTCTGGCCTGTACCGAAGGCTGCCGTCTCTCTAGCTGTAGCGTCCTCTGACGAGTCTCGGACGGAGTTGGGTTCCTCAGGACGCTCCCACTAAGAAGCAGAATTTTTACTTGTGCATGGCTTTGCGCAAAAATGACAGTCATTCTTCCGAGTGTCAACTAGTCGTATCCGTTCTAATAATGCAACAGCCTCCATTCCATATTCAGTTTAGACATAATTAACCAGTCTTAGAGCTGTAGTCCAGAAAAAAGCGGTTCTTGACACCCACCATCTGTCCTATTCCGTATATCAGTCAAGCCAGCCTTCTCCAGACACATACAGCTACTTTTCTTCTCCCATTACATACTTTATTGGTATTATCCAATGGTAACCGCTCTTGCTATGCATTTAACAGAGTCAACAACAAAGAATTTGACTTGGCATTACCATAATGGCTGTCGGTCCTTTGTTCTCAAACACAAAAGCCCCATATAGCCTCCCGTCTCGCTCCACTTCAGAGACTTTTACCTTTGTATTGCTTCAGGTTTAGCGTTTCGCAGAATAATGTGTCCTGCAGAGGGCAGGGCACCGTAATACAGTTACCCCTGGTGTCTGCTCATGGCGAGTCTTTTCAACGCCTCTGAACTGCCCCCGTGAAAACAAGACCCCCTCGTCGCATAGGACACAACACACACGGTGCCTCTTTGGCGGAGATTTCCCGCAAGCAGTATAATGTTACGAACTTTCTACCTGCGCTCTCCCTTCACCTGGCGGTGTTGTCCTTTGCAACGACCTGCGGTCCCAATTAATGACCGGATACTGGCGGTCTCCCCTGACCTCTACTCAACCTGCAGTTCGTGGAATTCCCAACTACGCTTAGACAGACCTCGTAGCTTGGAAATATTGTATTTGGCTACGGCAATCACTGATATCAACTTCAAACATACTTGTCCTTTCGTTTTTAATTTGGGTTTAAAATTGAATGTTTAGATTTCTTAATTTATTGAAATTAATATGCGGTACGAGGCACTTTTCACAAAAATGGTCGTGTAACGAGGGATGGAGCAAATACGAATGATTTACTCACACAATCTTAACTTGGACATGATATAGGCCGTCATCATTTGAAATCTACTTTTAAAAAGGATGTTTTACGGTATTTTATCGAAGTATGGTACACATGTTTAGGTTAGATCAAAGCAAAGGAACTAGGTAGGGTGTTCTGTTATTTTGCCACTGTTTATCATTCGAATGCACATACGTACCCACTTCTCGGGGTACTATGCGGAACTGTAGTCGATTACGAAAGACTTCGATCACGCGAGACTTCTTGTAGGAAGAGCAGTTACTGTCTGCAGAGGCACTCTTAGTATGTAGGCTATTCAGGAAATATTTCCAGCAGATAGAGTAGTTCTGTTGATCCAGGACACTACCCACCTCCTACAAAGGATGAAGAGGGGGTGGCCTGCTGCTGGGTCCCTGGACGCTTGGGGATCGAAGGGAGAGCAGTGAAAGCAGTCTGCCAGGAAAATACCACTGTCCACCTGTACGTCCTCCTACGAGTTCTTGGGTCGTGGATGACAGAGTTTAGGCTGAGTGGAAAAGGCAGTGGCTGGAAGTCACCAAAAAGAAACTGTGGTCGGCCAAACCAACTGTTCCGTCATCGCGCATTTACCTTCGAACTCCAAGAACGGACGTAATGGTCCTCAATCTCCTTCGTAGCGGATGTGCACATGAAAATGCATCGGAATGCAGTGTTTGCGGCGTCACACTCAAGGTGATCCACATTTTAACGTCACGTGTTTCATGTACTTTTGGTCTACCGAGGGATTACTCTCAAGTTCAGGCGAGAAAACGTATCATCTATTGAATGTTACAGTTATTCTTATTCCTGTGCTTGCAAAGGAAACTGGAGAAGAATTAGGTGTATGCCAGATACCTTTGTAGTACTGTTTTCAATCAGACATGTTTCATCACTTTTTATTTATTTTCCTGGTGCAAGAATGTTTTTATAAGTCAACCTTTAAGAAACTTTTGGTACAAAATAATTACTTTTGTACAATGAGCGATTATTGTCAAATATTTTACATTGGTTTTCAAATCATTCAGAATTGTTAAACGTGTCCCTGATGGGGGCATTCTATCTCGTTTATTTACGATATTTCTAAGCGATCTAGTATTTTAGTAAACTGCATTGGGAAATTGCGTTTGTTTTTGCTTACGCCTGGTCCCGCACCTTTCGCAGGGTCAGCATGGTTACACTCGGAGTTGGCATCGTTAGTATGAAGGGGTGGCCGGATGCCCTTCCTGCCGGCACCCTGTTCATCCCAGAACGGAATCTTTGTACCCCAACAGTCTTTGTCAGTGCAAATCATAAAAGAGTGCGAATGTGTTGCAAATGCCTGCGAGTCGTGTAAGGGAGGCAGGACGGTGGGGAAACCGAGTATTCACCTAGTGGGATGTGGAAAACCGCCTAAACACCACATACAGGCTGGTCGGCACACCAGCCCTCGTCGGTAAACCGCCAGGCATCTCAACGGCATCTCCAGTGCCAATACTGAAGAAATGCTGTAAGCATCGATTAACTATAAAATCAACATTGCGATTTCTCACTTGTTTAACCTTCCCTGTCCAAGATCCGATCCTAATCCTTTATACATGGAAACATTTTAATACATGTTTCTTCCACTCGCACCACCATATTTACACCTGGAAGCGAAAATTGGAAAAAAATTTTTCTTTAGCGTAAATCGGTTCCGACTTATTGCGTTAGAATATCTAACAAGTTTTGCTGTCACACGATAATTACAGCCCTGACTGGACCTCTGTGAGTAGCTGTACATTAATTACAACCAAACTTCAGCATCAGGTCAGGCCTTAACAACCTCGAATAACATCTAAGGTTTTCAGTACATTCAAACGATTTATCAGGTATGAGCAGGAGCAGTATACGATTGTTCGATTACGATACAGTTGCGCACAGGAGAGTAGGACCATTTTATTGTTGTAACAGCAGAAAACCTTGGACAACGTTTTCACATGATGAAAGGAATAATAGCTCTCCTTAAGGAGACATGGTTTGTTCTATGCCGCCAATATTAAATTATCGAATTTTGTGACTCATTGTCTTGGAGACTTTTGAAGACACTAACTATTTTCCATAATTATTAAATGCACCTTTCTAGATAAAAATTACTAGAACTATTATTAAAATTGTATTGTGGGGCATTTTATCTCTTTTTTTTTCAAACACTCAATATTTAGACAGAATATTGAAAATAAATGAACATAAAAACAAAACAACTCAGGGTATTTTAACTAATCTAGTTTCGTATGTTTTGAATCTCACACTTGGGATGCTGTGAGAATGTCATGTCTCTATCATCAGTACTTGTTTTAGAAAATGGGTCGTTTATCGCAAAAAATTTAGTTCATAGATATTGAGGTTTAAAACGTTTTTATTACAAATTCTTATACAGACTTACGTTTCTATGTCTTTTATGCATTAGAATTGCCCTAGCCCATACTCTGTGTCTTCTTTAGTCTCACAACAGCTCAGGGCTTCCCTCCTCCATTTCTTTCTTGCTTCTTTTGGAATTTGCTGAACAGTTAACTCTGCTTCATGTTCACGAAGATCATCCAGTTGCTGCAGTCCTTTAGCTGTGTTCTGTCCAAATCTTACCCCTAACATCTCCACAACCTCGGGACTTTCATAGTTCCCACCATGAAAAGTTATTACAGCATCAGACACTGCTAATGGTAGAGTCATAAGGCCAACAAATATATTTTTAGGCACACAGCACCACACAACATTACTGAAGGACTCATTCACATTCTGGGTGTTCCCATGTAAATAATTCTTTAGCAGCTCGTGATTTGTCAAATCTCGGGAAATAGGTTTGATTGCCTCAATTACTACCAAAGGAATGTTACCTCCCTTTTCGAAGCACTAGGAGACGTGGTCACTTCAGAAATATTATGGTGTCCTTCACTGCTAGCACACGTGTTTTCAAGTACTTCAGAAGAAAATACAGGTCTCACGTATCTGTTATCCGCAAATTTGCGTTTCTTGAAGTTATTTTTAGGCTTAGTCATTTTATTTACGTATAAAAAGCAAAAGAAGTTAGCTTACTACAAAAATAGCAGATAATCACACTACGTTCAACGAAAACTAGTATCAGAAACAAAGGACTGGTTTGTTTACTTCTGAGATGTAGCAGTAGGCACAAAACAAAGCAATTCACAGCCTTCTAGAGTGTGTAGTTTCCAAGATATGACTGCTCAACTGTGCCAGTATATGCATAGCCGCGAATTCTGACAGTCACACGTAAACATTAAAAATATTATTCGAAGGTCTCACAATTGTCTGATTTTAATGTATTATATAGCAAAATGTTCAGGAAAATCCAAAGTACATAATGGAGTACAAAGCAGAAAATGTCAAATTTCAACAAATTTCACATACAATGTCCTCTTAAAAGGATAAATCTAGCTTAGTGTCTACAACAGAGAGAAAGAATGGTATGGTCTGTAAAACAACATACAGGATTTGTCTCAATCGTATTCCAATGAGGGATAATCATATATATTGCGTGAGAAGTTCTATTCTTTGTATGATTCTGCTGAGATTTTTTTAGTAGAAGACTAGCATCAGATAATTAGGGATTTTACGACCACCAAGAGGTACTCAGCCTTTTATCCCTTTAAGTGTAGTTGTGTGGGGCGGGCAGCCGTACTGCAACAGTGGCAATACTGGTTCCCGTGAGTCAAGTACCTTCGGGTGTGGATACCACTTGCATGTTTGACCACCCGGGTCTGCGGAGCGTTTAAGGCAAGCGGAGGGGTGCACTTAGACCTTGTGAAGCCTATTGAGGAGCTACTTGACTGAGAAGTAGCGGCTCCGGTTACGTAGGCTGACAATGGCCGGAGCACCGGTGTGGTGACCATGTGCCCCTCCACATCGGCAACGAGTGATGCTTTCCGGCTGAGGATGACACGGCGGTCTCTCGGTACCGTTGGACCTCCCGAGGCCTTTCTGGACAGGGCTTGGTTTTAATAGTAGAAGTGGTACGCAATGGGACAGTCACGTAAAAATTGTACTGGGAAACATGGATCGAAACCAAGATTTTTTGGAATGGTGTTGGGGAAGGACGGTGTATGAGTAAGAAAACAACATACAAGACGCAGGCGTGGCCAGTTGTAGAGTGCTGCACCAATATTTGGACTCTTTATCAAGTAAGCTTGACAGTAGATATCGAATGAATTCAGAATAGTAATAGACGAAATGGTAACAGAACTGCTCGGAGAATTTGGACGGGAATTCCTGGAAGATAGATGACGTCCTCCTGTAAACCCTGTTGACTACATTTATAGAACCTGTACTCGAAGACGACTACTATGCGATCACCACCATATTCTTCGCATCAGAATCTTGAGAAAAAGACGAGAGCAAGATTGGAATACATAAAGCCTTTTAGACAGCCGTTTTCCATCGTCGAATGGAACAAGAAAGAAAACTGATAGTATTCCTATAATGAATTCTCCGTCATCTTCTTTACCGTGCCATACTACCTAACCACGATATTAACGCAGTGGGACTCGCGTGGCAGTTATCGATAACGTGCCCTCAGTCCCAGGTGCAACGTCATTGTTGTTGACTCTTGCTGCTCGACTCCTTCCGGGATTGTTTTCGCGTCAAGTGTTTGTTGTACGTTAGTACTGTTACACCGCAGCATGAAGAGGTTTACTGCTGAGGAGTTGGCAGATATGCAACTCCCGTATGGATTCACTGAACGCAACGGAAGAGCGGTACAACGACGATATGCTGAGCTACTTCAACGGCTTGAGTAGCCACGTCGCAGTACGGAGACATTAATAAGTGTTTCAGGAATCTCAGAGGACAACTGCTCCAAAATTACAGGATATATTGAAAACAAACACGTATCGATTTGTAGAGCCTCAACATACGTGTAACGTGTTCTGCGGAGAATTCCGGGAATTGGCAAATTACTGTAACTCAGACATTCTAAGTAACCTGTTGTAAAAGAATGAGTCGCACAGGAATAACTCACTGCCATAAATAAGAAGGAGAGGGACGCACTGTCGTAGTATCTAAATTAGTTTCATTAAAGATAGAGGGAGGATTGGTTATTGAACATGAGAAGAAGGACTTCTCAAACAAGATATTGTAGACAAGGATTTGATTAATGTCCTACAACGGAAACGACTTTGCCGTTAACTGCTTATAATTTATGTGGATAGCTCTCTGATAATGCACGTGTGGGATCATTGGTATGTACGTGTAGACTTTACTGAACATACATTTAAGTAAATTTGGGACTGGGTATTCAAATTATTAAACGGAGATTGTTGGGTTAGGAAATCGTGAGATAGCAGTCGAAGATCAGTGCGAGCTCCCACTTCCGATTTTTTCATCGTTAACTCGACAAAATCCATTAGATAATCATTATACATACTGAAATCAATAATATTGGATTCCACTATGAACCGCAATAACAAATGGAATGTCCGTAAGTTCCTGATAATGTACTTATACTAGCAGACGATACCGGCATCGCGCGGGCATTCATTTTGCCATTTTTTATTAGAAACGAAAACAAAAAATGAACTGTGATCGTAGTGATATATCGAAATCTTCAGTTTCCACGTGTTCGCGAAAACATCTGTGAAAGTCTGTAACAATCACATAAAGAAATAGTCATACTATGCAAATGTGTGAGTAGTGTATCCTGCGCAGGTTCTGCACACTGGGAGCAGCTGCTTTGCGTGTCTGCAACGCGGTTTTGTATACGTCTCCATGGCTACCCATCTACATAGCTCAATAGACGGCTATTGTTTCCGCTTACAGCAGTTGTCGCTTCGTGATTGAAAGATGTCAAAAGAGCTATCAGGTGTCAGGGATTACCTTAAATTGTCTCGGTTGTAGGCGCGTCATAGCAGTAACGAATAAATCTACACTCCTGGAAATGGAAAAAAGAACACATTGACACCGGTGTGTCAGACCCACCATACTTGCTCCGGACACTGCGAGAGGGCTGTACAAGCAATGATCACACGCACGGCACAGCGGACACACCAGGAACCGCGGTGTTGGCCGTCGAATGGCGCTAGCTGCGCAGCATTTGTGCACCGCCGCCGTCAGTGTCAGCCAGTTTGCCGTGGCATACGGAGCTCCATCGCAGTCTTTAACACTGGTAGCATGCCGCGACAGCGTGGACGTGAAGCGTATGTGCAGTTGACGGACTTTGAGCGAGGGCGTATAGTGGGCATGCGGGAGGCCGGGTGGACGTACCGCCGAATTGCTCAACACGTGGGGCGTGAGGTCTCCACAGTACATCGATGTTGTCGCCAGTGGTCGGCGGAAGGTGCACGTGCCCGTCGACCTGGGACCGGACCGCAGCGACGCACGGATGCACGCCAAGACCGTAGGATCCTACGCAGTGCCGTAGGGGACCGCACCGCCACTTCCCAGCAAATTAGGGACACTGTTGCTCCTGGGGTATCGGCGAGGACCATTCGCAACCGTCTCCATGAAGCTGGGCTACGGTCCCGCACACCGTTAGGCCGTCTTCCGCTCACGCCCCAACATCGTGCAGCCCGCCTCCAGTGGTGTCGCGACAGGCGTGAATGGAGGGACGAATGGAGACGTGTCGTCTTCAGCGATGAGAGTCGCTTCTGCCTTGGTGCCAATGATGGTCGTATGCGTGTTTGGCGCCGTGCAGGTGAGCGCCACAATCAGGACTGCATACGACCGAGGCACACAGGGCCAACACCCGGCATCATGGTGTGGGGAGCGATCTCCTACACTGGCCGTACACCACTGGTGATCGTCGAGGGGACACTGAATAGTGCACGGTACATCCAAACCGTCATCGAACCCATCGTTCTACCATTCCTAGACCGGCAAGGGAACTTGCTGTTCAAACAGGACAATGCACGTCCGCATGTATCCCGTGCCACCAAACGTGCTCTAGAAGGTGTAAGTCAACTACCCTGGCCAGCAAGATCTCCGGATCTGTCCCCCATTGAGCATGTTTGGGACTGGATGAAGCGTCGTCTCACGCGGTCTGCACGTCCAGCACGAACGCTGGTCCAACTGAGGCGCCAGGTGGAAATGGCATGGTAAGCCGTTCCACAGGACTACATCCAGCATCTCTACGATCGTCTCCATGGGAGAATAGCAGCCTGCATTGCTGCGAAAGGTGGATATACACTGTACTAGTGCCGACATTGTGCATGCTCTGTTGCCTGTGTCTATGTGCCTGTGGTTCTGTCAGTGTGATCATGTGATGTATCTGACCCCAGGAATGTGTCAATAAAGTTTCCCCTTCCTGGGACAATGAATTCACGGTGTTCTTATTTCAATTTCCAGGAGTGTATTATAATTTCATGCAAAATACGGCAGTTTTTGACGCATCTCAGTGTTTGTATCGCCACATCTCCTGATGTATGTCAGAGAATGATATTCAGCGGCATATGTGGATACAGCTAGATAAAAGTGTTGCGAACAGAGTTAACAACATAGAAGTAATAAATCTAAACGTCGTTCATGATGCAGCAATGTTTCACGCACCTCATTATTTATCACCTGGCATCTCCTGAGATAGGCAGGAGTTTATTACCCCCTCCCCCCTCCGTTCCCACAGGAATTGTTGCTTGACAATGAGAGATATATGTGTCAAATTTGGTTCCAATTGGCCTAGTTCTTTGGGAGGAGATGGGGGACATACACACATACATCATTCATTTTTACACTGAGCAGACAAAAGTCTTGAGATACCTCATAATATCATGTCGGCATGGACTCAACAAGCATCTGAACGTCCCCTGCAGGAATACTGAGCCATGCTGTCTCTATAGCCGTGCATTATAGCAAAAGTGTTTCCGGTGGAGGCTTTTCTGCACGACCTCTTGATTATGTTCCATGAATGTTCGATGGGACACATGTCGGGAGATCTGAGTACTCAAATCATTCGCCTGAATTATCACAAAGTTCTACAAACCAATCGTGGACAGCTGTGGCACGGCGGCCTGGAGCATTGTCTTCCATAAAACTCCATCATTGGTTGGGAACATGAACTCCATGAATGGCTGCAAATGGTCTCCAAGTAACCGAACATAGCCTTCTCCACCCAATGATCGGTTCATTTAGACCAGTGGTCCCAGTCCCTTCCACGTAAACACAGCCCATACCATTACGGAGTCACAACCATCTTGCACAGTCTCTTGTTGACAACTTGGATCCATCGCTTCTCAGGGTCCGCGCCACAGTCGAAACCTACCATCAGGTCTTACCAACTGGAATCAGAACTCATCTGACCAGGCCACGGTTTTCCATCCGCCTAATTTGCAACCTATGTAGTTACAAGCCCAGGAGAGGCACTGCAGCAGTCCGCGTGCTGTTAACAAAGGTACTCGCATTAGTCGCCTGCTGCCATAGCCCATTAACGGTAAATTTCGCCGGACTCTCCTAACGGATACGTTCGTCGTACGACCCACATTGATTTCTACGTTTAGTTTAAGAAATGCTACATGTCTGTTATCACTGACAAATATACAACAACGCCCATGCTCTCTGTAGTTGAGCGAAGGCCGCCGGCCACTTAGTTGTCCGTGGCGAGAGGTAATACTTGAAATATGGTAATCTCAGCACATTCTTGACACTGTGGATTTCGGAACATAGATCTCCCTTACGATTTCAGAAACGGAATGTCCAATGCGTCTAATTCCAACTATCATTCCAAGTTCGATTTTTTTAGCACTCATCGTGTCACTATATTCGCGGCGGATACCCTTTCAGACAAACCACCTGAACACAAATGATAGCTCCGCTAATACACAGCCTATTCTCACTTCTGTACGCGATACTACCGTCATAATAAACGTGCACATCGCTAACTCTTGACTTTTGTCACAACGGTGTATAATATGTACTAATTGCAGTAAAACGTTAGTTCAGTCATCTGCTAGATGGCACGCAATTGATTGACCAACACGGGAGAGAATTCAGTTTCTTTATTGATACCACGGTTATCTTCAGATTATCTGAGCGAAACGTGGTCGTTCTTCAGTGCACTATCGCAAAGAAATCGACCAAATTTCCAACACACTCTGCATGATCAGTCGTTCTGTACTCATAACTTGAATAACGGGTTTCTCTGATAATAATTTCTTCTCATACAGTATAATTACTTGCAGCAACACACGTCAACAAGCGCCGGCCGGGGTGGCCGAGCGGTTCTAGGCACTACAGTATGGAACCGCGTGACTGCTACGGTCGCAGGTTCGAATCCTGCCGCGGGCATGGATGTGTATGATGTCCTTAGGTTAGTTAGGTTTAAGTAGTTCTAAGTTCTAGGGGACTGATGACCTCAGAAGTTAAGTCCCATAGTGCTCAGAGCCATTTCAACCATTTGTCAACAAGCGATCGTAGAGAGGTACGAGGACATTGAGTTTTTAAGTTCGTTAACTCGAAAGGTGGCTTGCGTTGCGAATTCTCGTTCAGAGCATTAGCTCGCATTAATTATTCCCAAGAAATGGTATGGGATTATTACATTAAACGTTAAGCAAGTGTCCACTTGCTTTGTATGATCACCACACGTGACCAACAGGAGAAAACCAGACTAATCGCGGGAAAAGCAAAAGATCCCCTAACGCGTGATTTATGCACTTATGAACACTGAGACCTCTACTAATATTTCAACACAGAAAGGAAAACGATTAGGTAACATAATCACCACACATGGTAAAATTTCGAATACCTTCACGATGGCAAATGCAGAGCGTGGCGTATCCACGTCTGTCTTACATAGTCCACAAGCCGCAAGCGCCGTTTCAAACCATTTCAGTTTGCTGACCGCTAACGGACATGGAGGGTGAAGAGTGCTTCAAAGAAGCTTACAACGCCCTGACCAACTTGGTGAAAACACCCACTGACAACTACATCTAATAAGCTCTACACGTAACCTCCCTGTCCACGCAGTAATGTCCAAAGACTACTCTGTGTTAGCAGAAAATCCTTTCTTTCCCCCAAAGAAAACGCCCTCAGATAGCTCTAAAATATATTCATGTACACAGGCACACACGAGTTGAACGTAGAAATAAAAATAAATTCATTCACTCAATCGTACATTCATATTCCGCACAGGATAAACAGGGTAGGAACAATGCTGATACTATTTAGATGAGTAGAGTCAACAAAGAGACACACTCCTCCTTCTTCGAGTTTTTCTGTTGTCATGACTTGGTTGCGAGGAGCAGAAACGAAAACACAGAGAAGTAAAATTACATAAAAGAGATTTATCATATGTCTTTCACCCTGCAGTACTTCGAGCAGTCGTCTTTTGGATTCCAAAATTTCTTACGAATGACGTTGGAGTTTTGTGTGTGTACATAGACACCTACTAGAAACTAACTTATCAGACGTATGTTTTGGTGATTATGTAGTACAGTCTGCCTCACAGTTGTCTAGAATTGTACAGAGAACCATAGATAATGGGCGTTCAAAATCAATAAATCTTAACTGAATTGCTACACTGTAACAAGCTATTGGAGACCACGAGTCCCTTTTATTGAAATAGCCAGAAAATAAAAGTGACTTACTTCTAAAGTTTTGGGGGGTGAAGTACGGGTTATCCCGTAGAAGACCATCGAGCACTTTTCCGTCCTATAAGTTAGTTGGCTTAACAATTTGGTCTCTCTTAGAAGAGGTAAAACTAACACAAAAGTCTATACGACTGAGCCTTCTGATCTTCGACTCTTGCCATCTGCAATTACAGAAGTAGAGCGAGGAACAGCGTAAAAAGGGGCGGAGCGGAGAAAGACTGCGAGGGCTGCCTCCGCAGCCGCCACCGCCGCTGCCGCCGCCGCCGCCGCCGCCCTACCGTCTCTGTTTCGAGGGCCGGGCGCTCATTAACGTTCTCCATGCTTCGGTGGCGTCAATTTACCTACGCAGAGGGTATCCTAGCAACGATCATTCAGCTAATTCACTCGAAATTGTGCGCCATACAGCTTCGGTATCGCTTGTTGAAGCCTGAGTGCCGCACTATAATTCCATTATGGGTGAATCTTTAACACCAAAGTGCCTATTCCACGGACAGTTTAACGCGTTAGTATCCGCTTTAAACGCGTCTCAAAGCGCGTTTCGGAGACGCTCCGCACTGTCAGGAAACTGAACAACCGGATTGTATCCGACCGATTGCCTTGTTACAGGAAATTCCTTTTGTTCTTGAGAGCTGCTACCACAGCGGTAAGATGTGCCGGAAAGCTGTTGAATTATTTTTGCGTAGGGGTTGTGAAGTAAAAAATTCCCATGTTCAGTGCTTCGCAGGTAAGCCAGAGATCTGACTCTGCACATGAACTTGTTTCTAGAACAGGCCGTTCGTCATATTGTTTTGTCAATTCTCTGAGCTATCACCAGACAACTCACAGCAAATGACACAATAAATTTTGGTCTGTAATCAAACACAGGGCGGTCTCCTTTAGAGCCGAGATTAACTGGAAGAGTCCCCGGAACTGTTTTCCACCCACGAAAGAGGTACCTTAGTTCGACGAATATCTGAATATTTCTCTTCATACTACGATCTCTGCCAAATAAGAATGATATAAGTAATTCAGAAGATTAAAGAAGAGCGGCGTATATCATCCCAGGTTCTTATATATCTGCATCTACGTCTACATTTATACTCCGCAAGCCACCCAACGGTGTGTGGCTGAGGGCACTTTACGTACCATTGTCATTACCTTCCTTTCTTGTTCAAGTCGCGTATGGTTCGCGGGAAGAATGACAGCCGGAAAGCCTCCGTGCGCGATCGAATCTCTCTAATTCTACATTTGTGATCTCCTCGGGAGTTATAAGTAGGGGGAAGCAATATATTCGATACCTCATCCAGAAATGCACCCTCTCGAAGCCTGGACAGCAAGCTGCACCGGGATGCAGAGCGCCTCTCTTGCAGAGTCCGCCACTTGAGTTTGCTAAACATCTCCGTAACGCCATCACGCTTACCAAGTAAAGCTGTGACGAAACGCACTGCTCCTCTTTCGATCTTCTCTATGGTTCAAATGGCTCTGAGCACTATGGGACTCAACTGCTGTGGTCATAAGTCCCCTAGAACTTAGAACTACTTAAACCTAACTAACCTAAGGACAGCACACAACACCCAGCCATCACGAGGTAGAGAAAATCCCTGACCCCGCCGGGAATCGAACCCGGGAACCCGGGCGTGGGAAGCGAGAACGCTACCGCACGACCACGAGATGCGGGCGATCTTCTCTATCGCCTCTGTCAACCCGACCTGGTACGGACCCCACACTGATGAGCAATACTCAAGTATAGGTCGAGCGAGTGTTTTGTAAGCCACCTCCTTTGTTGATGGACTACATTTTCTAAGGACTCTCCCAATGAATCTCAACCTGGCACCCGACTTACAAACAATTAATTTTATATGATCATTCCAATTCAAATCGTTCCGTACGCGTATTCCCAGATATTTTACAGAAGTAACTGGTACCAGTGTTTGTTCCTCTTTCATATAATCATACAATAAAGGACCCTTCTTTCTATGTATTCGCCATACATTAAATTTATTTATGTTAAGGATCAGTTGCCACTCCATGCACCAAGTGCCTATCCACTGCAGATCTTCCTGCATTTCGCTGCAATTTTCTAATGCTGCAACTTCTCTGTATACTACAGCATCATCCGCGAAAAGCCGCATGGAACTTCTGACACTATCTACTAGGTCTTTTATATATATTGTGAAAAGCAATGGTCTCATAATAATCCCCTGTGGCACGCCAGATGTTGCTTTAACGTCTGTAGACACCTCTCCATTGAGATCAACATGCTGTGTTCTGTTTGCTAAAAACTCTTCAGTCCAGCCACACAGCTGGTCTGATATTCCGTAGGCTCTTACTTTGTTTATCAGGCGACAGTGTGGAACTGAATCGAACGCCTTGAACGCCTTCCGGAAGTCAAGGAAAATGGCATCTACCTGGGAGCCTGTATCTAATATTTTCTGGGTCTCATGAACAAATAAAGCGAGTTGCGTCTCACAGGATCGCTGTTTCCGAAATCCATGTTGATTCCTACAGAGTAGTTTCTGGGTTTCCAGAAATGACATGATACTCGAGCAAGAAACATGTTCTAAAATTCTACAACAGATCGATGTCAGAGATATAGGCCTATAGTTTTGCGCATCTGCTCGACGACCCTACTTGAAAACTGGAACTACCTGTGCTCTTTTCCAATCACTTTGAAACATCCGTTCCTCTAGAGACTTGCGGTACACGGCTCTTAGAAGAGGGGCAAGTTCTTTCGCATACTCTGTGTAGAATCGAATTGGTATCCCGTCAGGTCCAGTGGACTTGATTGCAATTGCTCTTCTATTCTTTGGACACTTATTTCGATGTCAGCCATTTTTTCATTCGTGCGAGGATTTACAGAAGGAACAGCAGTGCAGTGCCCCTCTGTGATACAGCTTTGGGAAAAGGTGTCTAGTATTTCAGCTTTAGGCGTGTCATCCTCTGTATCAGTGCCACTATCATCCTAGAGCGTCTGGATATGCTATTTCGATCCACTTACTGATTTAACGTAAGACAATAACTTCCTAGAATTTTCTGTCAAGTCGATACATAGAATTTTACTTTCGAATTAATTGAACGCTTCACGCATAGCCCTCCTTACCCTAACTTTGACATCGTTTAGCTTCTGTTTGTCTGTAGGAAGTGCAGAAGTTCCATGGAGCTTCTCATCCAACTCCACTGGCAGTCTTTACCTACAAGAGTCAACAGATATCTCTATACCCCTACATATATGTGAATAGACCATAAACGTTAAATTAGAGTGGTTCTGACACACAAAAAGCAAGTTCCGACATTGTCTGTGATAGGAAACTGATTTACACCAATGGGGAAAGTTGAAAATTTGTGCCGGACTGGGATTTCAACCCGTATGCATAGCTTCCTAGGCAGAGGCGCTGACCACTGCGTCATCAGGACATAGTGGTCATCCCAAGTGAGCCGATTGTCCTTGCACACCTCCCGTCAGAGTCAAATTAGCAACTTAGCCATACACTACTAACGCAGCGCCCTTACCTATCGTTCACTTTACTCGCAGCATTTCGGCGATTCCCATAAGAGTCCGAGCTCGGATAGTATCTGCACAGGAGTAATCATTGGGCGTCCTCACCGTAATTACATATAAATGCAGTCTGTTCTTTAGCACAAAAAAGAAGGAACAGACACCTCACATATCTGTGGAGGAGAAGGAGGAGATTAGTGTCAAACGTCCCGTCGACAGCGAGGTCATTAACGACGGAGCGCAAGCTCGGATTAGCCAAGGACGGGGAAGGAAATCGAACGTGCCCTTTCTAGGGAACCATCCAGGCATTTGCCTGAAGAGATTTAGAAAACAACGGAAGACTTAAATTCGGATGGTTAGACGCCGGTTTGAACCGCCGTCCTCCCGAATGCGCCACCTCACTCAGTTTCTCATGAACAGTTCCCCACTGGGACAGGAGAGAAGTGAAGTGACAGCGGTATGCAAAAAATACCTCCCCACACACCATCGAATGGCTTGCTCAATACAGGTTAAGATTTAAATATGACAGATTCGCCATTCTTATAGGCAACAAAAAACTGCAAAAGTGGCACTTCTACTGCGACGACACGGAGACACGACGTCTTTGTGGGGCATAGAAAGTGAATTGTGAAAGGAACGATGGAAGCTGGAGCCCCGTAATAAAGAAGAAAATCCTGTGTACATATTAGATCTGCTGATAAAGTGGGCTGCCGTTTAGAACATCAAATCTAACACGTAGCCGTTTTAGTGGTAGGCATTACAAAAGCTATGCGTGAAACTAAATAACTTTCAGCGGGGTCGATAGCTCTTTCGAAGACATCTCAAACACTTGGAACTAGTGCGAGTCGTTCGAGGACTAAAATCCAGCTTCAGGAAGGTCACGGCACACAGACACCAAATCATGCTTGCCACGTCCTATCCGAGATTGACTGCAGCATAATTTACGGTACGTACTACACACATACACACACAGTTTAAACTAGGACCTTCAGGATCCGCTAAGAGCAACAGTACGAAGCAGCAAGCTTCCTTTCACACATCATATATATATTTATAAGCATGCTACTACGCTTTTTTGTGTAGCTGTGGAGTACTTATGGCCTGACGCGTTCAACGGTAGTCGGCCACTTTGACCTCCAATAACTCATGTACTATTCACGTTAAATGCCTGTAATTCATACTAATTTAGGTTTACCATAACAGCTTTCTAAAGACATGTCAACCGGCAAATCGGATGAACCATTTGCATTTTGGATATTTGTTGCTGGTTGTTACTTGTATAATTTACATTCAGGTACTAAACTTTGAATTAATACAGATATTGAAAATCTGATTACATCATCAGAATCCTCATGCAAATAATGGTAATGTACATGTTTCTTTTTGAAGTATCATGTTTCCTCAGGCTATTATTAATTTCTACATGGACTGTGAAATGTCTGCCATTATGGTTTCACAAAGTCCGCCATCTTTGGCACTCGCAGCATACAAATCTCCTTCATCGACACAAAGCACAGTCCTCGACACAGTGTCAAAATGGGATTCCCAACCAAACATTTGTCCTGGATCGCGCGCTGGGGCTACCCCTCTTACTCCAGCTAATGTTGGGCACCACGCGTTTGCTGAAGAGCCTCGGCTTGCCGAGCTGCCCGTGTGGCCACACCAACCCCTATCTTACGAGGGGACCTTCCGGGAGGTGCAACGAGTTATGAGCTCCCACTTCGCCTGCTTATAGTGTGGGTAGGTACCTATCACACCCTAAAATTGTAGGTGGCAGTGCGTCCTCGTTTTTGAAATATTGCCTGTTAAAATTTGGGCAGGTCTTTACATACAGAAAAGTTTCACCGTTGTGGCAAGTGAGCGAGTAGCCGAGTATGGTCAGTCCGCTGTTAGCAGCGGTGGGGCTAGGTCGTCCTGCCTGTGTCCCACCTGTTTGCGTACCGCGCGCGCGTTTGTTTACTGTTTACCTTCCGCTGCGGCGAGTGTCACGCGTCCGTGTCTCGGTAGTGCCATGGCGCACTCGTACCATAAGTCCACAATCAAGATTACATTTCAAGCGTACTACGCGAGACCTCGAGCACTTGACAATTAACGATTCATCCGGGAAGAACTTCATATTGCACCTCAAGACATCATTGCGATCCACTTTTCTATAACACAAAGTGTCGTATATATAAAACCGAACAGTGAAGAGGCGTGCACTGATGATGTGTGCCGACACACCCATGGACGTAGATTTAAGCATTCTGATGGCCACATAGAAACTGTAACGATCGACCACGCTCGGTTAGGCCTTCGCACTCTGGCGTCTTCGAGCTGCCATTCGAAGTCCCGCCAGATGTTGTGATGATAGCTTTCAAACCGTACGGCAACGTGCTGAGACACCTGGTTGAACAATGGCAAACGTTTGAAACATACTCAGTTTTAAACGGAGTGCGACTAATTAAGATTGCACAGACGAAGCATGTGCCATCCTCTTTAGCAATTGGCGGCTGCAGAGCCATTGTCATGTACGACCGACAACCGCGTACTTGCGACGGCTGTGGCCAGGAAGGACATGTCCGATCGGCGTGTATTCAACGCCGACTGACTCAGACACCGGTTGGTGAAGTTCCATTCCCGGCGACGCCTACTTCACTCCCCAATACCTATGTGTCGGACAGCATATCCCCCTCTACGACGTCATCGGCAGACTTGCCTCAAGACGGTGATCAATTGTGACACCGAGACGAGCCTAAAGAAAAGATGGAAGTAGAATCAGAAATTGTCCCGACTTCTGCCTTCCTACCAATGGGGCAGCATCAGACGATTGCCGCCCGCACTCTGACACAGAACAATATGTCCGAAAACAACGGTTCCCTCGAAAACGCAAGAAACGGCGCCATACGCCATCCGATGATTGCCTGCTTCGGATGTGTGACCCGGAAGAACATCCGGCGTCGGACGACACTCCGGACTCTACCACCACAACCCACACTTCCCATCACGATGCTACGGCGGAAACAGTTTCTGAGCCTCGGACTGACAACACCACTTCCGCTACTGAACATGCGCGGAGCGCTCTACTGACAGCACTAATCAACAGTTACCAATTGGTCCATCTGATTCTTGGGCGGATGATGTCGAGGATGAGCCACAGCGCCCGGAGGATGCCGAGGGCAGAGATGTTCCCTCGGCTGTACCCAGCACCGACGAACCACAGTGACTAAGGCTGTATCGTCAGCGACTGTGGGGCCGCCCTGCTGCCCACACCTGGCCTCCTAAACAACCCAGTTACCGACCTGGCTGATCAAACATACCGTCTAGCAACGATTAACATCAGCAACACACTTGCCCGACATAACCTAGCGATACTACAGGATCTGCACAAAGCACCTCCTTCAAGAGGTGTATGTCGCAGACTTCAAGGAACCCTATGGCTACAAGACTTGTGTTTCACCTGAGTCGGCCAATGGCAGTGGTGTGACGATCCTCCTCCGCGAAGGTATACCTGCAGAAAACGTCGAGTATCTCCCTGACGCCAGAGGCATGGCTCTTACTATCCAAGGAGTCAATCTTGTTAACATCTATGCACCGTCCTCTTTAAGGGCCATCAGGACGCCTTGATATTCGGAAGGGACTTCAACTGTAGCCAAGCACCTAAGGATTAGTTGCCACATTATTCTCCCTGCACAGAACTTGCGACAGTTATAAAGAATCTTCAATTGGTCGCCTCGTGAGAACGTGTTTGTGGCGATCGGCCCGGATTTACGCACTACACCAGCCATTCCTCCAGCCGCATCAACCGGATTTACATCTCGCGCTCCATAGCTGCGGGGACGAGAGATGCCGAAGTTTGGCCCACAGCATTTTCTGACCAGGAGGCCTACATCTGCGCCATTACCCTCAGCTGCCAGAGGGAATGGCGGAAGTTGCTCACCTAGCCTCTCAGAAATGTCGGCGCCTTATACAGAACACGTCGGATACCTGTAACCGCCGGCGTGGCACCTACCGGTCTACACTGTCGTGGTGGTTACTCTGCGCCAAACCAGCCCTCCGGAAGACCTTGATAGGCTACGGACGAGATGTAGCAGCATGGAACAGACATACCATGGACTTTTACTACAGCATCCCCCAGAGGTGATTGTCGAAGTCTCTCAACTCACTTATGGCACGACCTCTCCGACAGCGGCAGCGGATTTCACTGCAGATGTAACGGAAGAGGAAATCATTGACGCAATACAGGCGGCGGCTGCTCGTAAGTCCCCGGTAACTGATTCCCTCCCTCTGGAATTTTACAGGTCATATCAACAATTGCTGGCACCAGCATGGACTGATATTTGCAGCGATCTTATGTCTCCCACGACGCAGATCCCTGGGGCTTTCCTAGAAGGACTGATTGTGCCCATACACAAACCACGAGGCGGATCCAGGATCTGTCATTATCGCCCCTTGACCTTACCCAACAGTGACATGAAGATTTCCACCCTGCTTCTGGCGGCACACCTAAGGAGATCGGTACAATGTGTTGTGTCGCAGGACCAGGCATCGTTAGGTGGTGACCATAATTTTCGCTCTGCACTGTGCCGATATCGAGATATGATCGCGGTAGCCAAATCTTGCCAACTGCCAGGAGTTTTGGCCTCACTCGACTTTAGCCATGCCTTTGACAGAGTCGACCACACATTTTTGATGGAGGTACTGCGAGACATGGGGTATCCGGGTACCATAGTGAAGGTACTGATGCGTCTCCTACGCGGCGCGACGTCCAAGGTGTTATATAACGGCCGTCCCACGCCGCCGATACAGATCCAGCTATCGGTGCGACAAGGCTGCCCTCTTTCGGTGATATTGTACGCCCTCGTCCTGGAACCACTCCTCTGCGGCCTCCGACAACGCCTGACTTGGGTGCCCCTTGGTGGACCACTTTTTGCTGCACGGCCTATGCTGATCATCTGGTACTCCTTCTTCGCAGTTATGACGATGTTCGTGCAGCACTGGCGTGGGTGGCGACCTACGCCGCGACATCAGGGACCAATCTCAATCTCCACAAATCGCACGCTCTGTCTATAGGCACGAGAGCGTCGCACCGTTACGAATCAGTGACACAATCCGAGGTCTTGGCATTGATTTCACATCTGACATGAAACGTTCAACAGCCCTTAACTACAGGCGTTTATTGAATCAGATGAGAGCAGGAATAAGTGACCAGCATCTTAGACCTCCCTCAACGGACGCGATATGCTAACGTGTATTTGGCGTCATGCATCCCTCATTTTGAACAGATACTCCCGATACCACCTACTCTGGCTCACCGCATGTTGGAAGTTTTGGGATCCTTTGTTAATACGAGCATGTTATTTAAGATTCGTTACTAGTCTCTAACCCTCCCGAGGAGCAGACGAGGTTCAGGCCTTAGTCATGTTCAGAACAGAGCGAAGGCCCTGTTCGTCAGCTGTCACCTGCAATTGTGGCGACGAAGCCCGATGTACCTCACAAGTCTCTTACTGGAAGCCTTACAACCGACCTCACTCGCACCTCCAATGATGTTATCGGACATCCCAGCACCTTTCTTCTACATTAGCCAATTCTTCCTTGAATCTAGCTACATACATAACGTACTACTAATCACACGCTTGACGATGACGAGGGCGATATATGCTGCCATGCAACTGAACAGGACGCCGAATGTGACTGAATGCAAACACGCCACTACAAAGTGGCGTCCAGTGTGGCAGGCAGTGAACGCCACCACCCTTGATAATGACGTGCAATCTGCATGGTACGTAACTGTTAATGGGAGATAGCTGTGCCAGTCCCGCCTACATCACATCCACCACGCCGACTCACCCTTGTGTGCCACATGCCAAGTGACTGACACGGATGAACATCGTTTTAAATGCGGGTCGGCAAAGGACGTCTGGTTCAAAAATGGTTCAAATGGCTCTGAGCTGTATGGGACTTATCTGCTGAGGTCATTAATCCCCTAGAACTTAGAACTACGTAAGCCTAACTAACCTAAGGACATCACACACATCCATCCATGCCCGAGGCAGGATTCGAACCAGCGACTGTAGCGGTCGCGCGGTTCCAGACTGTAGCGCCTAGAACCGCTGGGCCAACACGACCGGCTAAAGGACACCTGGTATTTGGTGCGTCAGATAGTGGCTTTTCTCACGCTCAAGACTCCCGACAGGGTAACTACCCGATTACTTCTTTCCCCGATGAGATGTATTTGCCAAGAGCCAAAACGAATTCTGTGACGTGGACTAGCGGCCGCGCTGTTCACTACCTATTCGGTACTGGCGAAAAGACAGTACCCGATTTTTGGTATTGCGTCAACGAACGACATTGTGCGATCGTCAAGAACCCTAAATACAGGCAATATTTTTCTACTTTTCTTTGGAGTGCATTCCCTAATCCGCCTCGCAGCTGGATTATCGATCACATGAGAAGATTAACGTCGCGCCTGTTTCCACTTTCCTTTTTTTAAATGAGATTCAACAAACAACGGAAACAACACAGCAACGAGACGACAGTCATCGAAAAATTCGCGGCGGGCTATGGTAAGGAGCATCCTTATGTTGTAACGGGATGACTTTCTATTATTCTGTTCATGTTGCCGAAGAGGAACGGCTTTCCTTTATCAATTTTTATATACAAGGAAATAAAATAAATAAAATAAAAATAAAAAAAATCCTTTTTCATTTGTTTCATTTTTGTTTTCTAGAAAAAGTGGTCAGCAAACAAAAAACTAGAAAATGGGGGCGTAAGTTCGATTCCCGGTCTGGTCGGATGTTCTTTCCACTCGGTGACAAAAAAGAAAAAAAAAGTGGTAAGCGAGCGAGCCTCATTATGCTCTTTTTGTTTCCTTTTTTTTTAAATGCCTGTTTTAATTTATAATTCATCATGAAAATTCCGCAAGGAACTGATTAAGAAGAATTACAAGCTTCTATAAATCAAAATTACAAATTGAATGTCACATTTTGTTTTAATCTTTTGCGAATTTTTATGTGGCATACATTAATTTGCCTATTTACCTAAAAATTGAGAGTTGTTAAAATATTTCTTAGAAAATAGTCGTAAACCAGTCATACAAATGTTGGGAGAGGGTCCTTGAAAATTTTATACCTGTCAGATCGTTGACGGGTTGTCGCGGCTAATCCTCTTTATGGTCTGTGACTGTTGGCGTTCCCCTATTTGTACCAGCCGTTCCACGATTAAAGGGACTCTACTGTCTGTGTACGTGAGTAGCGACGGCTATAACTGCCGAATAAACGTTTATCGCCAATTGAAAGCTTAGCTTTGAAGTGTGCAGATTTTTATTCTTTAAAATGGAGCAAAGTGCAAGTTGTTTACGAGTTGCCAGTGAGTGCAATTTTGTCAATATTGATCATTGGTGGAAGACCATGGAGGTCTTTTGTGGGCTCCACCTAACAATGAAGAACGGCAGGAGTTAACAGATGCAATGCATTGTCTACAGCAGTTACTTATCAAACACAACTTTATACTGGAATCAGTGAGCTCCAACATCAGCGAACGATCTTCATTAATGGGCAGAGAAATGTTCTGACGATTTATAGACATGTACGGGACAATGTCATTCACGGACCAAGAAGTGTTATTTTCCGACAATGAAGAGGTTGCGAGTCCTTCAAAAGCAAGCGACGACGAAAATGACGCACGGAATAAACGAAAAATAGAAATAACACCTATATCTTCAGATTCTAATGAAGAAGATGATGGATATGAGCGGTTGAGAATCCCATATGCAGTGAAAGTCAAGGCCGTGGAGATGGCAGAACTTCATCCAACACGGTCATTGAAAACGTTACAAAAACATTCAAGGAGATTGTTTAAAAGCAAAACCCAGTTGACAAAGTGGAAATTCTAAATCGCAGTAGGAGGGACGCGAAATGATAAACTGGGAGTAATCAATTCGTAAGTTTACGACCGGTTTATCGCGGCGAGAGACCAGAAAGCAGGCCTCGTAACAACACGGATGCTCCAACAGTGGGCAATGGCTGCTGCTTTTCAATTTCTTGATGGAAATTTTGACTTCAAAGCGTCGGAATCTTGGGTTCGTCACTTCAAATCGAAGCATCGGATATCTCAACGACATGTAACAAAATATGCTAGCGAGAAAGACAAGAAATCATGGGATGAGCTTCTGGAGATCACTACGAAATATCAGCAGCAAACAAGCAATATAAGCACGAGTTTCAACCATGATTATATCATAAATACAGAACAAACAGGATGTGAATAAAAAATAAGCAGCAGGCGCACTTTGTCCCACAAAGGTGAAAAAGTCACCTAAATTGCCGTGGGACAACCTAAAAGGTATGTGCTAAGGTTTGATCCGGGTAGATCCAGAAATTAGTCGGTAGTTGCCAACCGCAAGGTGGAACGAGTATAATATCTTTGATGGTTAAGAGAGCCGGACACGTAAAAAAAAAAAAAAAAAAAAAACAAAACAGGGAGTCGAAGGTAGGTGCCCAGAGGAAGCAGATGTGTGCAGGCAGCTTTTCAAGCAGGGAACAAAAAGTATATAATAATAAATGGACATGCACCTACAATGACAAGAACAGGAAAGGCAAGAAAGTTACTGATAGTTTCTGGGAAGGGCTAGATGGTACACTGAAAAACATACCATATAGACATGTAAAGATACTAGCAGGAGATTATAATGCACAGATTGGAAGAGAGAAGCAACAAAAAGGAGTAGTGAGCGAGCACCCTGCACACCAGCGGACTGACAAAAATGGAGAAGGACTAATTAAACTGTGTCGCGAACACAAAATGAGATTGATGACAACACGCTTCAGCGCCAAACCGTGTAAGAAAAAGACATGGGCAAACCCATGCACCCGCCTTGGGGAATTCCAAATTGACCACATAGCAATCAGCTGGACGAATGGTAAAGAGATCATGAACACAAAGGTCAGGTAGAACACAAGAATAGAATCGGATCACTATCTTACAGAAGTTAAGTGCCTCTGGATTCCAAACAGGGACAGACTGCCACAGACGAAAAGAAGAACAGAAAATATAAAGGTAGACAGAGACAAATTATAACACAATCGATCCAGATAAGAGGAAGGGATTGGATCATTCAATGAATGGGTCGACATGAAGCGAAATATGGTGAAACACGCTGAACTATGGGGAAAGGAAGAATAGAAACGGAAGCACTCGTGGTGGAACAAGGAACGTGAGGGAGCGGTAGAGACTCGCACGAAAGCCTGGAGAGACTGGAGCAGCAAGAAGGACCCTAAAAATTGGAAGTTTTCTTAGGAGCAAGAAAGGAAGCAGCCCAAACAATAAAATGGACCAGAAGACAGAAGATGAAGCAGGAACTGGACGAGATTGAGACCAACTTCAGGAAAAACAACAGCAAACACTTTTTCGGGAAATTCAAAAAGAGTCTGATTGGATAGAGGGTAGAGAACTGTTTATAAGAGATAAGAAAGGGGAGCTGGCTGTCAGTGCGAAGGAGAACTGTCGGATTTTTGCAGAGCACTTTCACGACCTGCTGAACTGTGAACTACCTGAAGAAGAGCTGGAACTGGGGACTGCCCAGAAGAGTGAGAGAGCCACGCTCTCCAACCAGGGAGGAAGTCGCACATGCCATAAGCGATCTAAAGAATAATAAGGCAACTGGAGAAGATGGTATAGCAGCCGAGATGATAAAGTGCTGAGGCAACAAAGCAATAGACAACATGACCAACATAATTCACCAGATCTGGAGAACAAAGAAGTTGCCAGAAGGATGGAAGAATGCAATTGTAGTAGCAATACACAAGAAGGGGGACAAGAGAGATGCAAACAACTACAGAGGAATATGGCTACTAGAGGTCGGATACAAGGTTCTGTCAAAACTATTGCTCAAGAGAGTAAAGGAACGGGTTTAAAATACAGTTAGCGACTACCAAGCGGGATTCAGGAAGGGAAGAGGTTGTGTAGAACAGATATTTATCCTGAAGGAACTGATAGGACACAGGGCCTTAAAAAACAAAAAGACTGTAATAACCTTCGTGGACTTCACAAGGGCATATGACTCCATCGACAGACAGACTCTTGTTAGGATCCTGACGAACAGAGGACTTAATGGAACTACGCAAGAACTCATAAAAGAAATTCTGACAGACACAGAAGCAAGGGTGAGATTCAGAGGAGCACTGTTAGAAGAATCTGAGACCAAGACTGGTGTTAAACAGGGAGATGGATTGTCACCATTGTTGTTCAGTATAGCATTGGACGAAGTGATCATGCAGTGAAGAGCAATAAACGAGGAAATGGGAATACCAAAGACCCATGTGGGGGACAAGAAGGATAACAGGGCTCAAGTGGACTGCCTACCCTTTGTAGATGACATAGCAATAGTAAGTGAGACGGAAGAAGACGCAAAGACACAACTCGACAACTTAAGTAAGGTAGCCAGAAAGGTGGGACTGAGGATCGCCTGTAACAAGACAAAGACATTAAACACCACTGAAAACTGGGAAACACCGGAAGGCACTGTGCAAATGGTGGACAAATTTAAATACCTGGGAGAATTTATAACACGAAGGAACAGGAACAAGGAGGGAATAACAGAGAGGATAAAGAAGATGAAGTCAGCCTTCTGCATGACTTGAGAGGTATACAATAAAAAGAATATGTCCACAGAGGCAAAGATAAGCCACTACAAGGCAACAGTGAGGAATGTAGTACTATATGCTGCTGAGACGATGACACTAGGAAGGAATGGGCAGAGCAACTAGAGAAAGAAGAGAGGAAAATACTGAGAAAAATACTAGGTCCCAAAAGAGGTGGAGACAGGTGGATGCGAAGACCCAGGGAAGAATTTTACCGGAACATGAGACCAATATCCGGGGAAATCAGATTCAAAAGGGCAAGCATTGCTGGGCATGTAGTTAGGATGAGTATGGACAGAATGACGAAGAGAGTGTGGGAAACAACAGGGAGGACAAGGGGAAAGACAGGAACCAAGTGGATAGTTGAACTTCGGAAGGACTGGTTGTAATTGGGGATCAAGGTCGAAGGAAAGAAAAATTGGAGAAACAAATATACACCGACAAATATGCTGGAGATCAATGACAGAGAAGCACACAGGAAAAGATTAGAATGTCACCAGTGGAGCCGCCAGGAGAAACGGAAACTGAAGATCTCGCAAGAAGAGCGGGAGAGGAGAAGAGAAAGAATGAAGAGGTTCTCGGAAAAGAAGAGGAAACTGCAGTCCACGAAGGGGCTACCCGTGGTCCTACAGAGGCCGTAACGCAAGAAGAAGAAGAAGAAGAAGAAGACAGCTTTAAGGGAGGAGTCGCCGCTAGGTTCCCGGAAGAAGCAGACGTGTGGTGACAGCTGTAAGGTAGGTCGCGCTCGCTGCCCCAGACCCAACCTTAGCACGTAAATGAGAGAAGATATATAATGATTTCAAATTGGTTTTGTTAGATAATATCCAGAGTTAGGATTTGTATGTACAAGGTTTGACACCGTAAGCGTTTGATAAAATTTTTTGTAAGAGTGTTTCGTGCTTCGGTAGGTTTTGTGTATGCCTTAAAATTTTAACAATATATATATTGAGATAACATTGTTTTTAAATCTAACAGCCTGAATTATAATCCAAATCCTTTGTTTAAATTGAATATGTAAATGAGTAGTAGAGTGAAGTTACCCACTAATGAAACAACCAAGTAAACATCAGGGCCAAAAGTTAATTTTCCAGTACCATCTTAATGCCAATGCACAAACGGCATTATTGTCTTAAATTTTATTGCTGGGTCAAATACGTGTTGCATTTCTGGCAAAAAGAAGGAGTCCAAGAAACAAGTTCACAGACGCAGTCAGATGCAGTTTTGCTGAATAATTAATTTAGAACAATCTTATCAATGATACTTTCACTGAATAAAAGGATTAAATTTTGGCTACATACTTTCAAAATAACTAAATTGACGCACTCTTATACTGCGCAATATGCAATCACATTGTCTGGAAAACTGCTCCCTGAAGTATTTGTTGGCCTACAAGAAGTGACTGGAACGTTCGGCTCCCGAGTCCATAAAGACGTCGACGGATATATGAAGAAATACTAGAATGTTCACATCGCATAGACAAAAGTCCAAAAAAACCGCATAAACAAACGTACGAAGAGTTTTTGGATGAAGTAATTCAACCATACGTGGAAAATAATCAATTCCTCTACATCGTTGACTCGTGGGGTGGACAAACCTCCACGAACTTGCATCAAATGAAATTCAACGATGAAGACGGCCTACCAACTTGTACTCTATCAGTTCAAATGGTTCAAATGGCTCTAAGCACTATGGGACTTAACATCTGAAGTCATCAGTCCCCTAGAACTTAGAACTACTTAAACCTCACTAACCTAAGGACATCACACACATCCATGCCCGAGGCAGGATTCGAACCTGCGACCGTAGGGTCGCGCGGTTCCAGACTGAAGCGCCTAGAACCACTCGGCCACTCCGGCCGGCCTCTATCAGTGATACCACCATGATATGCATCGTTTTGTCAGCCATGTGATGTATATTCTTATTGCAAAGTTAAGAATTACATTCGCTACTTCCAAAACGCTCCGTACCTATTGCAGCACAACGTAGAAATCACATCCGTAGAAATCACATGGTAAAAATCCTTTCGATGGTACATGACCAACTGTAGGCTCCGATGTATAAAAATATGATAAGGTACGTGAATATAGCATTATTTTCAGTTTTCGGATAGATTGCTTGCATTTTCAGATATACAACAAAAAATGGTTCAAATGGCTCTGAGCACTACGGGACTTAACTGAAGAGGTCATCAGTCCCCTAGAACTTAGAACTGCTTCAACCGAACTAACCTAAGGACATCACACACATCCATGCCCGAGGCAGGATTCGAACCTGCGACCGTAGCGGTCGCGCGGTTCCAGACTGTAGCTTCTAGAACCGCTCGGCCACTCCGGCCGGCGATATACTACAACTTCATCCTTAATACTGTTACAAATATGCCTGGCATGCCGCGAACCTAGATCCATCGCAAAAAAGAAGTATTCCATAACGACAATGCAGTGGCGTTTCCTGCGGACTTGAGAAAATACAGATGCAATTGAGACTAAAATGAATATGCATTCTTACAATGTTCGTGGTGTCGAAGGTACAAATGTTTTGATTGTTTTTATAACAAGTATCATCCGTCGGAATGTACTCGTCAAAATATTGGAAACATCGATTAACTTTCCATTAAATGAAACATATTTTTACTCCCTCATTCGTTGGTATTTTTTTAATATTCGCCACCTCAACGGAACAAAATTAAAAATACAAAGAAAAAAAAATTAAACAATAATAAAATATTTCAAGAAATTACATTACGGCTAATTTCCTGTTACAATAAAGAACGCAAAAGATTAAAACAAAATTTTACATTCAATTTGTAATTTTGATTTATAGAGGCTTGTAATTCTTTTTAATCAGTTCGTTGCGGAACTTTCATGATTAATTATAAATTAAAACAGGCATTTGAAAAAAAGGAAACAAAAGTAGCATAAACGAGTCTAGAACCTGGGTCGCCTGGACGGCACTCTCGATCGCTTGCCACTCAGCTACTCGCTCACTTGCCCCAATAGTGAAACTTTTTTGTGTACGAGAGCAGCTCACACTTTAACAGGCAATATTTCAAAAACGAGGCCGCAGTGCCACCTACAATTTTACGGTGTGATGGGTGCCTACCCACACTATAAGCAGGCGATGTGGCAGCTCATAACTCGGTGCACCTCCCATAAGGCCGCCTCATTAGAATATTTTCAGGGCGCCACAACTCGCCTGTTACGTCACAAAAGTGACATGTTGAGAAGCATTGCGATTCTGCGCCATGAAGCCCTGTGGGTCTCTAATCTTGGTTCGAGTCACTAGATTCCAGTGGTGTGAGGTCAGGGGTTTGTGGTGCCCATCGAATTGGGCCATCTGGTCCTATCCATCAATCTGGAAACTTTAAAAAAAAAATGGTTCAAATGGCTCTGAGCACTATGGGACTTAACATCTGTGGTCATCAGTCCCCTAGAACTTAGAACTACTTAAACCTAACTAACCTAAGGACATCACACACATCCATGCCCGAGGCAGGATTCGAACCTGCGACCGTAGCAGTTGCGCGGCTCCGGACTGAGCGCCTAGAACCGCGAGACCACCGCGGCCGGCGGAAACTTTTCATTTGGAAATAAACGTACATTTAGGAATGCGTGGAATTGTCCTAAAACCTGTTGGAGTATGACATCAAGTTCTATGTTTTAGAATTGTTTCACAGAAAACTCTTGGAACACCTCCAGGTAAGCACCAGAGTGGACAGTAGACTTGATGAGAAAGAGTAGATAATGATGCAGTTGTGCATCAGTGCGCACCAAACACTGACCTTGGGACTCTCTCTTTTCATTTCACATTTCACATATAACATAAGTCTCCTGTGAGCCCTACATACGAACGTCATAGCTATTCTTTCTACCGGATACATGTAATGTTGCCTCATTGGAGAAACAGATCCTTTCCAAAAAGTGATTGTTTGCGAACGTCTTGCTTAGCATACCCAGTTCAAACTGTTCGAGCTGATATTTGTCTGAAGGCTTTATTGCCTGAAGCAGCTTCACGTTGTAGGAATGTAGCGGTATCCTCTTATGCAGGAGATTGTTTACTGTTTACTTTCTCATTTACGATTATTAGGCCGCCGTATGTACCGATTTTGGCGGACTCCGTGCAAACGTTTGTCGTCCCTCGTTCATGTTGGTGTCTTAGACAATCGACCCATCCCCTTTTCGTGGAGAACGCTACCTATTTCCATAAACGAAGAATGCCAAGCCCGAATAGTTCGAAACTTTCGTTGCAGTTGAGTGTCGGACGTCGTCTGTATGAACCAGGTAACACACAGAGCTTTCTCCTGTGGCGTCCACGTTTTATCAGGTTCTCAAGGCTAATTTCGTGTCAAAATAGCGTCATCTGGAAGTTAAAAGAACCTTTATCAGTTTTTTTCTTGAAAACTTCTAAAACCGTGAATTCTGGCGAAATTTTTCCAGTAGAGAAGTACTTTACATTTTCCTACAAAAACCTCACTCAAAACATCAAATTTACAAATTCTCAGCCTTTGTTCACAGAAACATATTTCCATAAATGTTCCCTTAAGAACTTTAAATAAGTACTGCTTTAAGAAACTGAAAAGAACTCCGCTATGTAGACGCGAGCTCAGTGATATTACTTTGTCCACTCACATGAGTGAATTCGACACGAAATGCTGTAGAGGTATAGTATGTCTGCAAAATGACAACCGAGCAGCGCGCATGGTGGGGGAAGTTGCCTTTCGCGAAAGAACGCGACAGTTGCCGTATAGGGTGACTAAAACACTATCTCCCCCATAGCAATGTTGACCATTGTGCATAAATTTAAGCAGATTCTGTCCATACGTGTTTCTTGCGCTAGTATTACTAGTAACTCACATCTGTAATCCATGTAGTGTTAATACACTTCGTGGCAAAAAAACTCCCTCTCCCTCCACGGCTCGTCTGCACACTGCGTTGCCAGTGATTTGTACAGTGCGCTGCGGAGGGTCGTATAACCTAGAGAAACAGCTTATAGTTGCTTCTCGCGACGCAGCGGGGTCGACGGAGTTGGGTCAAATGGTTCAAATGGCTCTGAGCACTATGGGACTTAACATCTGAGGTCATCAGTCCCCTAGAACTTAGAACTACTTAAACCTAACTAACCTAAGGACATCACACACATCCATGCCCGAGGCAGGATTCGAACCTGGGACCGTAGCGGTCGCGCGGTTCCAGACTGAAGCGCTAGAACCGCTCGGCCACACCGGCCGGCTGAGTTGGGTCAGTTGGGAGACATATGAAGGAGGGAAGTGCGTGGTCAACATTCGGATACTTATCTCTTCTCGAGGTTCGGCGCTCCACATCCGCCCCCTCCGTCCCGTTATACCACTAGAACACAATTTAGCCCTTAGCACGACTCTACTGCATATAGACGTGGTCCACACACGTAATATGTAATTTAATCCGCCTAATTGAGGAGTAAACATTATTTATATACCGTTAACACACTGTTTTTAAAAATCTGCGACTTTTCCATCCCTTGCAACATGGATACTACTAGTCCCAGAAATAAATAAATACGACCTTTCTTGTAGGAAATGTAAAGCAGTTTAATTTTGCACTGAGAAACATTTCTGCTCGCACCTCACCGGTGTCGTTTTTTCGTGTGTTGTTCATCACACTCCCTCCTACCAGCGTACAAAAAGCAGCGAGTAGAGGGGAAAGCTTCGTTGACTGAGCTACGAAGATAACTATATAAATACTTTCAGAAAAACAGTTAAATTCCTGTTCGATGCTAACAATATTCTCTTTTTCAGATATCCTTTTCTTGGTATTGTCAATCGATATTCTGCAATCCATTTTCTAATTTGATTCACTCGGCATCATCCCATTCGAAAACATTCCATTACACTTGTTTCACTTTTGTCGACGCTCATCTTACAGCCTCTTTGAAGGAAATTATACAATCCGTTCAATTGCTCTTCCAAGCCTTGCCGTGTCTGACCGATTACAATGTCATTAGCAAGTTGTTATTTCACCTTCGTCAACTTCAGCTCACTTTCCCAATTTCTCTTTCTCTGCCTTCATTGTTTATACAGATTGATTAACGTCGGGTATAAGCTCAAATCTCTCTCCCTTCTTTGTCAATAACTGCTTCACTTTCTTAACCTTCGACTCTTATAACAGCAGTCTGGTTTCCGTACATCCTAATCTCTCGCTTCCTGTATGATAATCCTACCGCCTCCTGATTTTCTGTCGTTATTTAAACCATCTTCTGTGAAACGCAGTGTGGTTAGCACGATTCGTGTGTTCCTACATTTTCGCGGAACTCAAACTGATTCTACAACTTTTTCCAGCGTTCTGTAAATAATTTGTGCCATTACTTTGCCACCATGACTTAATAAAATGATGGCCTGGTGATATTTACCACTCTCAGCGTCTGTTTTATTTTAGAACCGAAATTATTACAGGTCTCTTGAAGGCTGAGGTCATTTCGCCTGTATATTATATCTTGCACACCAAGTTTGGTTATGGTTGGCCTTCTCAAGGATATCAGTAAAACAGATATGTCGTCTGATGTGTATAAAAACCTTCCACCTTTTGATTTCCCTCCTTTTCTTAGTACTAGTTTTCCATCTTTGCTCTTGGTGTTCATACAGCTGCTCCTCTTTTCTCCAAAGGTAAACTTAGTTTACTATACGCTGCTTCTTAATAGTTTTAAAGCAAGTACTTCCAATACTTAAATTACGCTGTACCCAATATTTTTCCAGGAGGCCTCCCATTATGTTCCTTTCTGCCAGTATATATATATTGGACTGTATTTCTTTCTCCAAGTTTTCCAAGACACTAACTAAAACTCCATTTATAAAAAATTATCGTCTTTTTTAATATAGTGAATTAATCCGTTTATATCTCATTATACGTTACTTCACTGTCTCCCTCATATGATGAGATAGTGTCTTCTGTATTAAGTTATGGCTTTCTGTCCATCATTGAGTATGATGATTCATTCATTATTCCCAAAACAATTTAGCCTGCTTTCTGCTTTATTGTTCTTTATAACGCCTAATCCTACACTAGCCTAATTTGTTTTCTTGTTAATCGTCCTGTAGTCGTGTTACCAGACATCTTTCTTACTGCGACTGTACTCCCTTCATTCCCACAAAATCTGACTTCACCTTATCCACTCCTCTATGATGTTATTTAACTAACACATCCCCAACCCACAGAGGGAAAAATTTGTTTCTCTGATGACAATATCTTCCTGTGTAGTTGTCGGCCAAAGGTTCGAGCTTGGGACTTGACTATCTCCGGAATATTATATTCGTGATGATGCCATCATCATCATCATCATCATCATCATCATATGCAATAGAGCTGCATGTACCTGGAACACAAACAAGCTATAGTTTAGCATAGCTTTCTTCTGCGATGCATCACCAATATGGCAATACTAGATTGATCATCAGTTCACAATACTTCATCCATTAATAATCAAGACCTTTACCCCTCCAACCAGTGAAAAGGTTGCTCTCTGTCTCTATAGAAACTGTTCCAACTACTGTCAGCTTTCTGTATCGTTGAGGCACACCATGTTAAATCAAGGGGTTCTGTGGAGCAGGAATGAGTGGTTATTTCGTGGTAAACTATATTAAACTCAGACATCTTTAAGGCCCATTTCGTTCCTTACTACAGTCATAAACCCGAACAGGAGAAAAATTAATAACACCGTCTACGTAAACTTTCAGTACCTGCTGTAACATACCATGAGCCTCTGTCGCAAAGGGAAAACAGCATGGCACTGGCAAACTAGTGACAGAGGATAGTATCGTACAAAAAGAATATGGAGTAACAGAATAACGATATGAATCTGTTTCTTCCTACTCCGTGCCAGAGTGGTCATAGTTGCTTACTTTATATGTTCTAAAAATTTTCTTCCCTTACCGTTTTTGCTATGCGCTCCATGTTGATGTGTAACTATTCATAGATACCCTATCAGATGCTCACCAAACGCCCAATATCTATTCCAATTTCTTTTACCTAAGCTCTCTTCTTTCCCCTCGTAACCGTCCCTATTAACCATTGTATTCTTACTTCTCTCAAACCCGTCTGTAGCATTATACGGGGTTATTACAAATGATTGAAGCGATTTCACAGCTCTACAATAACTTTATTATTTGAGATATTTTCACAATGCTTTGCACACACATACAAAAACTCAAAAAGTTTTTTTAGGCATTCACAAATGTTCGATATGTGCCCCTTTAGTGATTCGGCGGACATCAAGCCGATAATCAAGTTCTTCCAACACTCGGTGCAGCAAGTCCCCATCAATGAGTTCGAAAGCATCGTTGATGCGAGCTCGCAGTTCTGGCACGTATCTTGATAGAGGAGGTTTAAACACTTTACCATTAAGAAAAAATGTTGCTTCATCACTGAAAACAAGTTTCGCACTGAACGTATGCTCTTCCATGAGCTGTTGCAACCGCGCCGAAAATTCAAAGCGTTTGACTTTGTCATCGGGTGTCAGGGCTTGTAGCAATTGTAAACGGTAAGGCTTCTGCTTTAGCGTTTTCCGTAAGATTTTCCAAACCGTCGCCTGTGGTACGTTTAGCTCCCTGCTTGCTTTATTCGTCGACTTCTGCGGGCTACGCGTGAAACTTGCCCGCACGCGTTCAACCGTTTCTTCGCTCACTGCGGGCCGACCCGTTGATTTCCCCTTACAGAGGCATCCAGAAGCTTTAAACTGCGCATACCATCGCCGAATGGAGTTAGCGGTTGGTGGATCTTTGTTGAACTTCGTCCTGAAGTGTCGTTGCACTGTTATGACTGACTGATGTGAGTGCATTTCAAGCACGACATACGCTTTCTCGGCTCCTGTCGCCATTTTGTCTCACTGCACTCTCGAGCGCTCTGGCAGCAGAAACCTGAAGTGCGGCTTCAGCCGAACAAAACTTTATGAGTTTTTCTACGTGTCTGTAGTGTGTCGTGACCATATGTCAATGAATGGAGCTACAGTGAATTTATGAAATCGCTTCAATCATTTGTAATAGCCCTGTACTTGAGACATTTGCAACAATTGCAATTAGCGAATCATATACCCGACACATAGTTTATGGAATTTTTTCATCGTTTAATCGTAAATTCTTGGACCTTGAAGATATCTTTCATTAAACAACTTTTTTTGTGGATGCACAAACATACACTGATTTCTTCCCTGCCTCGAGGATCTCACGTACCCTCGCTTTCAGGACGGGAGAATCACGGTTCTTCTTCCTATAATTCACAAACAATTGCCTTTATGTAAATGATGTCTAGCTGCGAGATATTGTGCACTTAAATATTCATAAAGATGTGCTGCAACCGTAAGTCACCTTTAAGTGGCCATGTTTAAATCCCGAAAGCAGTGCAGTTGGCCCTGTCTGAGTTCGAGCTCAGCATCGGAATGATTCCATTCGTACGTTATGCTGGTATTTATTTCTGACAAAAAATGCTTTTTTTCTGCGCATACATTTCGTTTCTCGTCATTAAGACTGACCTTTTGTAGCCACGATATACCACATGTTGCGGAAGCTCATACACATCAGGGACGTGCTTGAACCTTCCAGTCTTCGGAGGTCATTAATTTGAGACGCTACTGTCCGTAATAAGGTACAAATAACTGAAGAGAGAAGGATGAGCCATCAACAAATATGTTTGCATGAGCTGCTGTTATGTAGTCTTTACTGGGGGAAGCATTGCCAGCTTTGATTAGAGAGCTGCTCAAACGTAACGAAAAGTAGGAGTGCCTAAAGTGAAGTTAGACGCGGGTCGCAATCTTAGCAGTGTGAGACGCGCAACAACCAGGTGTCACTACAGTCATACGAAGAGTGTTCAATCTATCACAAAACGTAATTAGTCTTACCTGAAAAAGGTCCCGTATGCCATTTTCATCATTTCACACTAATAAATGCGAATGTGACTAATTTCCGGAAGAGAAAACAAGGACACGACAGCAACTAAATATCTACATTTGTCACTTTCAAAAACATTTCCCCTGTCCAAAAACTGAGTCTTACTAAGGGTGATTGATTACTGAACACAGCTATTAAAGAAAACCATGGATTTTAGGAGCAGGCAGCGTTTTGTAAATTTGGCTATGGAAGTTACCATGTTAATAAACTCACGAAAATGGTCACTCGTGTTCTGTTTAAATACAGTGCCATCTCAGACAGTTCATGTTAAAACACTCATGTTCAAAAAGAATAGTATATCTTGAACGACTAGAGATGGGCGTTCATATTCACAGGACGTATACACTATTATGTTCTGCAGGCATGATTAACATTTGAACCATTTAGTCCTGAGGGGTCACGGTCAATATTGATATTGTGGCGCAACACCACCTACCGGTTAAATATGCCTGCAGCTCACATTGTCGCTGTAAACCGAAGGTAATAGATCCATGTGACTTGAGCAGACTTGCACGATGGCTCGCAACTCCATGCGCGAACTCTACCGTCAAATCAGTAAGTTTGAAAGAAGACACATTATTGGCAAGAGAGAATGTGATGCGTCAACCCGGCTAATTGCTGCTTGAATGGGCCAAAGTGTTTCGGCAGTGCAAGGTGCGCGTGCCAAATAGTCCACGGAAGGCCGTAGAACACTACGAGATGGGTCATTTCGCACCACCCAGACCGCCGCCGAATACCTGATCCGATTAGCATTGCAGGAAAGATCTGCTTCCTCCTCAGCTGTGGCGCAACAGTGGAATAGTGAAACTCATAGTGCACTGTCAGGGGTGACAATCCGTCATCGTTTATTACGGCTTGCAAAACGTGCGCGTCGACCACTTCTCTTCCTATCTTTAACAAATGCGCAGAAACATGCTAGATGGCAGTGCTGTATGGGACGATGACACTGGGCTCAGGAGTGACACCACACAGTATATTCGGACGTAACCAGGTTCTGTTTGTTAGAAAATGTGGCCGCATTTTGGCTCGTCGCAGACAGTGGGACCAGCATAAATGCGACTGCATTCACACAAGACATACAGCGCCACTTCAAGACCTTATGGTGTGGAGTGCTATAGGAAACACCCACGAATCACAGTTGGTGCGTATCCAGTGCACTATGACCAGTGTGACATACGTGATTGACTGCTACCCGTAGAAATACCCTTTCTGCGCAACACTCCAGACGCCATTTTTAGCAAGAAAACAGATGGCCACATGTAGCTCGGTGTCACAGGATGTCAGCCTTTTGTCCTGGCGCCCAGATCGCCAGACTTGGGGGCAATCGAAAATGTGTGGGATATGGCGGAGTGACGGCTGCGGCGCTGTGACGTAATAAGAACCATTACAGAAGAACTTTACAACTGGGTAAATGCAGCATGGATGGCTATACCACAAGACGCCATTCGAGCCTTACACGCGTCGATGCCATCCATGGCGGATCCTGTGCCTACTAGGCAACAGGAAAACTTCCGAACCGAGGTGACTGAGATGCTACACATCTCTGCTGAACATACTAACGTACATGTCATGTGAATATGAAAGTCCTATCTCTAGTTATTCTAGGTGTTCTGTTTTTTCTGAACCTGAGCTTATTTGGATGACTGTTCCTCTTTAATTACAAAAAAAAAAAAGAAAAAAAAAAGCTCTGCTTTTTAAAACTATCCGAAAACCATCACCTCAAAATTCTTAAAATACTCTCGTTTTTCACATTAGCATACTACAAAATGTTTCAATTGGATATCTGCTGCGGTATGCAGCAATAGGTAACTTCGAGGTAAAGGATGAAGTAAGAGTAGGAAGTAAACTACAGATAGATAATGACATGAATGCGTAAATCTGATTACAAAGGATGAGGAGGTAAGTCGTTTGACACACGAGTAGTGAATAAGCAAATGATAAGGACCAATTCAGGAAACCATTAACCCAGCCGAACGACTGGAAAAAAATGAAAGCCGAAAGCAAGGGATCTATCAGCTTTTGCCTCACGTGTAATAGGCAACATGACCAATATGAGTTCTAGATTTGGTTGCATAATACCTGCTTTAATCGGCAGATATCTCCTGCAGTTTGACTGTGTATCCCATTGAGTACTTCTTTCGTAAAACAATAATTGAATCTGACATGCGAAACTTGTGACCGCAGTACGTGAAATTCTTTTGAGAAAGACTTGCAGTCTCACTGATTATAAATCTGTATGATTAAAAATACAAGCCTGAAGATCAGTCAATTTTTGGTAGTCACGTGGCGACTGTGAGTGGTGTACCAAAACGTTGTTAGATTTGACAATATAGGAAAGACTGTTCACTAAAGACTGAGCATCTCTGTCTTTCGAGCTAAATGGTATCCCTCCCGGATAGCAACGCGCGTTAGCGCGCCGCTTCCGGGATACGGGGAATCGCGCCGACCACAGGTCGCATTGGACAGTCGGAATAATGACGAGGACCAGTGTGCCTGCCGACCAGCATGCATGAGGATTTTAGGCAGCTTTCCAAATTACACAATTTGAATACCACGCTGGGAGTTGGCACTCACGTCCCGCCTCATTTACACGATTCGCAAACATTTCGAGAACGTTCACACATTTGCACATGGTAACACAAGACGCACATACTTGGGACTCACAAATTCCGCCCCGACAGAGGTGGTGGTGAGGGAAGGGGGAAAGATGGTGAGAGGAAGGGCGTCTGCCACCCTCTACCGCTAACATTGCCAAATTCAGATTGACATGCTGACCCTGCGAGGACAGAGGATAAGATGAGGAAAGAGAAGAAAAGCTTTTTATATATACCTACAACATTTTTTGGACATGATTACATGAGCATTTCCCACTTCCGTCATCTTTTTGAGCCACCAGTGGGTCTCTTCAAGCTAAACACATATGTGGCAATATGTTGCAATTATAAGTAAGAGTATTTCACTTATACAGTGAGTTGACAAAAGTCATGGGATACCTTCTAATATCTTGTCCGACATCATTTTCCCCTGCATGAGGCAGCAACTTGAATTTGTATGGATTCAAGTCGTTGGAAGTCCAAAAAGTAGCTTTGAGACAGTTTGCCTCTATAACATTACGTAATTACAAAAGTGTTTCCGTATTTGTGAACGAACTGAACTATCGATTATGTCCCATGAATGTTCTATGGGTTTCATGTCGGGTGCTATTTGTGGCTAAATTATTCGCTCCAATTTTCCAGAATGTTCTTCAAACGAATCGCGAACAATTGTAGCTCGGTGACGTGGCACATTGTCACCCATCAATTACCGGCCGCTGCGACCGAGCGGTTCTAGGGGCTTCAGTCTGGAACCGTGCTGCTGCTACGATCGCAGGTTCGAATCCTGCCTCGGGCGTAGATGTGTATGATGTCCTTAGTATAGTCAGGTTTAAATAGTTCTAAGTTCTAGGTGACTGATGACCTCAGATGGCAAGTCCCATAGTGCTCAGAGCCATTTGAACCATTTGAACTCATCAATTAAATAGTTGTTTGTTGAATGGCTGCAAATTGTCTCCATGTAGCCGAACATAGCCATTTACAGTGAATGACCAGTTTAGCTTGACCAGAGGACCCAGTTCATTCCGTGCACACACAGCAAACGTCATTATGTGCAACTACCAGTTTGCACACTGCCTTATTGACAACTTGGGCCCACGGCTTCGTGCGCCACACCCGAACAGTACCATCAGCTCTTACCAGCTGATATCGGAACTCATCTGAGTAGAACACTGTTTTCCAATCTTCTACGGTCCAACCGATATGGTCACGGGCTCAAGGGGGTGCTGCAAGCCATGTCGTGCTGTCACCTGAGTCAGTTGCGTCGTTCATCTGCTGCCACAGACCATTAACGCTCACTTGCACCGTCCTGTCCTATCGAATACGTTCGTCGTAGGTCCCACATTGATTTCTGCGCTTATTTCACACAGTGTTGCTTGTCCTTTAGCACCGACAACTACGGAAACGTTGCTGATCTCTGTCGTTAAATGAAGCCGTCGACCACTGCGTTCTACTTGGTGACGGGTAATGGCTAGAATTTGGTTTTGTAGGCACACCCTTGACACTGTGGGTCTCGAAATACTGAACTTTCAACGATTTCCGAAATGGATTGTCCCATGCGTCTAGCTCCCACTAGTCTGTTAATTCCCGTCGTGCGGCCATAATGACGTCGGACATCTTTTCACATGAATCAGCTGAGCATAAATGACAGCCCCTTTATACCTCTTTTGGCGGCCGCTTTGGCCCAGTGGTACTAGGCGCTTCAGTCTGGGACCGCGCTGCTTCTACGGTCGCAGGATCGTATCCTGCCTCGGGCATGGATGTGAGATGTCCTTAGATTAGTTAGGGTTAAGTAGTTCTAAGTTCTAGGGGACTGATGACCTCAAATGTTAAGTCCCAGAGTGCTTAGAGCCATTTGAGCCATACCTCTTGTAGGCGATTCGACCGTCAGCTGTGTATCTGCCTGTCGCTGCCGCAAGTCTTTCTATCACCTCACGTACGATTTAATCAAATAAATTTTTGGAAATCATCATTGTGGCTGGTTGCTGTTTCAATTAGAAACCTTATAACTGTACTACATTCGCGGTTCTCATAATGCCTACTTCTGACAAGACAGAGCATTTCAAGAAATTATGAAAATTTTGTGTCCTATTGTTGACAACTCAAAAGTGTTACGCAATATTTTTGTGGTTTCACATTATCTTGCATTATTTATTCTTGGCTTAACGATAAGAGAAAGTGGTTTCAACATTCTGAACCTAAACAGTGTCAAATGTAGAAATAATTTCCCTCAAATAATGAAAACAGTTTCCTTTGCCTTATGAAGTGTTCCAGCAGCTCTCTTTTACTCATAGACAAGGCACTGTAATTATTCATGATTTGTCTCATTTTGTGGTATGTTATTAGGATCCTCCACGTACACGAACTGTCGTCCTCTCTTTAAATTTACTCCCCTGCGCATTTTCTGTTCTCTGCTTGCGTTCACCTCGTGACCTTTGACGCTGTACCCACCGTAATGTTTATCTACACCACTCTAACTTCCTGTTGCTCTTAAGTCTGCTCTTAAAGCAAATTAAAGTGCATCGTTAATAAATTTTGATCCCTCTACGTACACTTCTTCCTTAATATCTCTTCCTGCGATGCATACCTTCGACTAGTTAATTTCCTGAGAAATGACGCAACTACAGGAGCAATGTTGCGTCTTAGAGTCGACTACGTGTTGCAAAATCGTGAATGGGATGATGCTTCAGAAGTGACAACACGACAAATTTTAATTAAAGGATTGATGTAGTTTGCATGTAAGTAACACGACCGTGCTGAGCCTCAGTGAACACTGGAAAAAGAAGTTGGTGCTCGAAAAGTCAGGTGGAAGAAGCCCCCTAAGCAACCACAGCTAATTAAGTGAAGTTTACGATAAGTTAGGACTATGCCGTAACACAATATTTTGTTGGAGTAATAACTTCCTTGGTTCTAATATGAGCGTAAACGACGATCCCAGAGCTGGTAGACCGAAAATTCAAGAGGCGAACGTAGCTTTAAACTTTTGTCGATGCTCTTGACTAATATGGATAGCAAATGTGAGACTCTTTGCAAGGCCACAGAGATTGCATAGATTTTGCAATTACTTCACCGAAATTCAAGCAAAGGTTTTGATCAGGACCAAAATTCTGACAGAGATTTACCTCATTATTTGCATGCGACCACAGAAATGCTAGGTTTCCTGAATGACACACAGTACGTTGCAGGTCAAGAATTTTTGTACTAATATAGTAGAACTCTATAAGAAGTTCATAGAGAACAGCAGGTTGAAATTAAAATCATAGTCCAACTAGATATTTTTACGAGGAAAGTCAGTGGTTAATCAAACAATGAACTGTCTTACGAGCTGCTAGAAAATGTTTGTCGATTTGTGCTCTACCAATTTTTAAGATAACTTTACGCAGAACAACACAATTCAGTACACAAAATCACATTTCAATAAGTCGAAGCTGGTTCAGTCATGCTCTATGACACGTAAGACGCGAACATAGGAAACATAGCCGCAAAGTAATGATGATTAGATAGTATTGTGGTTCCTCACGATTCCGGCAGTCCGGACATGAGTTCACAATACTCCGACGTATACTACAATCGTTACTTTTCCTCTCTGGAAGAACTTCATGCAGGCATGGACTGGAATATCTGACTAGTAAACACGGATAATGTGTAGCAATAAACAACGGAGGATCCCAGATGTTGCAGCTCAGCTACTGTGAACCAGAAACAATGTTCTGAATGATTGTAAATATGTTCATGACCAAAACTGGGGTTTCTCAGTTCGAAGACAACGCATGACGATATGATGATACTGAGCGGAGTAAACGGTGGTCGGAAACCAGAAAATCATCTGTCATACAGCTCACGCCAAAAAGAGTTAGAGCAATGTGCTTGCAGTCATATCTGTGGGCAGAGGACTTGTGTATCTTGATTTATCACAGGTTTCAGAGCGCATTTCGTCAGACTGTTCGGGTAGGCGGATAGTACAGCAAAAAAATATGGAAGATACTAATCGTAGCAAGTGAACAGCGGGTTCGAGTCCGCCATCTTATCCGTCATCTTATCTGAGTGGTCAGTGCGTCTGACTGCCTGACCGCGAGCCCCGAGTTCGTTTCCCGGCCGGGTCGGAGATTTTCTCCACTCAGGGATTGGTGTTGTACTCATCATCCCTCAATATGGTGCCAATGGAAAGGCCTTGCAACACTGCTGTAGAGCTTCCCATACGATTATTTTCATTTCGTTTCACCAACAGGTTAGAAGCTGCCGGAACACAATAGAGTTTACACCAGGATATGGCTTACGTTTCTACCTTCGTTCCGTAGGTATTTATATTACTGCAAGATGGAAACACTGAACGCTTTCTGGCCAAGGACGGTCGTTTATATAACAACCCATCGCCAGGATCGTTATCTAGTTTTCAGTAAACGAAGTTTTCTAAAAATCACAGCGTCTGTTCTGCAACAGCCGTTTCTGTCTATGTGTTCAGTCTAATGTCAGGCAGTAATGTAGGGACTTTGTGCGGTTTCCACTTATAGATAGACTGATTACGAGGAAGGTCTGTTTAGATAACATTTTACCACTAGACCAGACAAGTCGTCCGTCCGTATATACATAATAGTTGCCCGTGCGAAGCTGATGCGGTTCTCATGTGTTTTATAGGGAGCGCACTACGCTCTAGCAGATAGCCTTTCACCAGTCCTGAACCAGTAAATGGTTACCCATAAAGCGCCGTGCTGGTGTAAATGTGATTGAATTTAGAGATTCAGGGTTCCGGCAGGGTAATTGTAATTGTTGTGCCGTTGGTTTTAACTTCACTAATAGCATCTCTTCTTCTGAAACGAATTTCTTCTCATTTCCAAATGAAAAGCAAAATACAAGTAGACGGAGAGCTTTGATCTTGACACTGAACTGGAGTGCAGCTGACGGAAAGCAGTGGACTCACGCAAAACATTATCGCGTTTGTAGTCGTCGTTTCACTAACAGTAGTTGTTCAAAAGATAACCTGGAAGCCCAGGATATGTACTAAGATTGCACGAGACATGAAATTACCTTTGCTGGAAGTTGCAACAGACGATATTAATACAACATAAAAAATTAAGAAAGTGAGAGACAGCAGGAAAGAAGGATCTGCCGGACAGTTCGTGTAAAATTTCACTTTCATTGTTACCGTGTGTTCATCCAAACTCCAAATTATGAAAAGAGAAGATGTTTCTCTTTTTAATGAAACTGAAATTAGAAATTTATTTCACTGCTGTTTCTGTGTTCCTTAGCTCTCATCGGACAACAATGCTATTATGGTTGTTGAACCAATGGTTGTCATATAACCGTTAATTGCGATGTTCTCAATTACATGGAACCCAGTGATGTTTTTATATGTGACAACGGTTTCCCCAAGATTAAAATCCACCTAAACGGAAAAAAAGGCTATAATGACAATGCCACCATTTGCATATAACATGCGGATTTGTGAAGAAGTTGAAACGACTTATAACATAACGTCTTTGGGTATTCATGTGGGAGCTCCCCAGAGAATGAAAAAATTTTAAACATCAAAAACAAATTTGCTCTTTTGAAGTCAACCCCATACTTTGCAGTGGAAGACCTGAAATGCGACAATTCCAATTTTGCACGGTGGAAGTAAATGCACGAGGGTACGCCATTTGTCATCCGCTAAGTAGTTATACAATTTTATTGCAATGAAATAGGAAACTTACAAGAAGTAAATTTTTCTACATAGTCTCCTCGCTATTCAATGCACTTGGTCCATAGTTGTAAAAACTACCTGCCGTCCTCATAAAAGAAGGTTCTCGGCTGACCTGCGAGCCAGGAATGCACTGCTTCGTTCACTGCTTCGTCCGAGGCAAATGGACGGCCCCTTAATGTCTGTTTCAGTGGACCAAACAAGTGATAGGCAGAAGGGGCAAGATCGGAACTATATGGAGGATTATCTAGTACTTCAAATTTGAGTTTTTGGAGCGTTTCAGCGTGTGGGCATCAGTATGCTGACGGGCATTGTCGTGCAACATCACAACACCTTTTGACAGCAATCCTCGGCGTTTGCTTCGAACTGCAGGCTTTAGCCCGGCAGTAACCATCTCACTGTAACGTACACTGTTTATTGTTGTTCACCTTGTCCCATAATGTTCCAGTACTGGACCTTGTGCTTCTCAGTAAACCGTAAGCATCAGTTTTCCTACGAACGGCTGGTTCTAGAGTTTTTTTTTGCGCGGCGAATTTGGATATTTCCATTCCATACTCTGCTATTTACACTCCGGTTCGTAATGATGGATCCATGTTTCGTCACCAGCAATGACCTTAAGAAGCTGTCCCCTTCGTTACCATAGCGATCCAAATGTTTTTTGCAGATGTCCAAGCGCGTTTGTTTATGCAACTCTTTGAGATGTTTTGTGACCCATCTTGCACAAACTTTATGAAACCAGAGTCTGTTGTGGATGACTTCGTAGGTAGAACCGTGAATAATTTGCAGACGATGTGCCACTTCGTCTGTAGTTAATGGTCTGTCCAAGCGAATCATTTCATGTGAACGCTCTATGGTTTCTTCATCTGTGGCGGTAAACGGTTGTCACGCTCTTTCATCGTGCGTAACACTTGTGGGACCATTTCGGAATTTTTCAGTCGATTCGTAGACACTCTGTTGCAGAAAAACATTGTTCCCGCAATGCACCGAAGGTCTTCGATGAATTTCGGCCCTGATACGCCTTCCGACCACAAAAAAAGAAAAAACGGATCACTGAGCGTTGCTCTTCTTTGGTGCAAATGGACAGCGGAACAGCCATGATTAACGACACGGCAGCTTGATAATTGCGAAGATATAACAACAAATAAACAACGTATGCGTCATCAACGTAAAATGACAGTACTACCAATATAAACAAAAATATAACTAAATTGAGTATAATAATTGACCTACCCTTGTTAATTAGGCTTGTAGCAGCGGACACCATATCTAAGACGTGCACTTGAATACAGCTCGCCTCTCGGTCTCTTGTCGTAAGGTTTTCTGTTAGTGCTTCTAGAGGAGCTCGCAGTCACAAACGATTCATTTGCATGTTCTCTATAAATGAAGCTTTGAGATTTAGGTCTTGTGTCAATTAAGTGTTTGAGAAATGGAGTGCTGAGTTTTATTGACTGCTAGCCGGTTTAAGTGAATGTTTCTTTTATTCAAATCTTTAATGGGAAAAATAACATGGGCTTTTGCAATAGACACATTTCTTACGGCAACGTTGCAGATTTTGTCGATGTAAATATATAATACATACTAAATATAGAACTGGGAAACCTATATGAATTGCAACGATTTGAACAATTAATTAAAATTATCCAATACATTTAAAAAACATATTTATGATTGCATCTGTACAATAACTATAATCTGTGACGGACGGCGTCCGCAAAGACGTATAAGCGATTTTGCATTACCTCGAAAAGTTGCCGACCGGCATACACCGCTTCACACACGAACACACCTACACAAGACAGCTCAAACGTATTCAACGTAAGTAACCTTTGGCCAAAATCATCAATATCATGATTGGTATGATTAAACACAATAACTGGATCCAGTTCCGAGCACTAAAGTTACTGATAACATAAACCTACTACCACAACCATGTGCTATGCTATGATACAACTAGTGCATCCAGCGCACATTTAGATAATTCTTAACTACTAAGTAAATGGCAATAGCCATTAACCCTAAAGTTTACTTAAGCTATCGGGCGCTAACCCATATAAAATGAGGCGGCGCTATATAATAGATGTTACATAGTTAAGTGTGGGAAGTAGCACCTCTCTTCCCACGCCCCCCGGTATTAGTGTGGGTCAATTAACTCTTACAGTACAACTTTAATTAACAACCAGACAGTGGTAAGCGTAACATCCCTGTTTGCCGCTGACAAACTGTTTGCTCTATGGCGGCTTTTCCTAAGGGTCCAGTCAGAATTAAACACGGCGATTGAACCGCACAAACAGACATACACTGTGCATATAGCAACTAACGCTTACAGCTTCACAAAATCTCGACCAAGGACGACAAGACTGAAATACACCAAGCAAGCGCAGCCAGACAAACGACACAATTAAATTTTCTAGCAACACGTATGTAATCACTTTCTCAAGAATTCTCACCACAGACAAATTGGATAAAACAAATCGGGTCAACGAACCAACATATATTAAACATACGCTAAGGAATAACTAGTCCATGAAGGACAGCTTTCATCATAGACCTCACTGAGACTAAAAACGGAGGTACATTCGACCGACCAACTGTTCAGCCAAGGATCAAGTGACTAAACTCACTGCTTTGCTAGTTTTTAAAATAACAACTAACCAAGCACTACGACGTTTCCCTGTATGACGTACAGAATACCTCTTCTTTGATCCACAGCCTACCCCACACAGAACTCACAGCCTCTGTAATAGAAAAGTACTATCAAGCTTTAATAACAATGCGCGTAATTCAGTGGCGTCAGTCAACAGGTCACTGTGCGCAATGAGCAACAAATGTAACTACGAAGTGGGCTTCCAGGCGCTTTACATACGACTGTAAAAGTACATGTCCGAAAAACGACTCATATGACTGTGGAACCACATCACCAAGCAAAACTCGATTTCCCACACGTGGTACCATAATGCTACGGGAAACACAGTCAGCCGCACAATACCCTCTTTCGCACGGAGGTTAGATGGTTCTCCCCTATGTGGAAGCAAGCTCTAAACAAGGTAGTCGACTTCGTCTGACGCAAACGACTCACAGCGGTCCACAACCACCAACGGACCATTAGATATACAAGCATCTTCAGTCTTAGCGTTGAACTGCGTCCTCTACCTTCGACACCAGGACACCAGTCAGCACGATGTAGACAGACACCACACCTCACGTCAGTAATTGTGTGTGAAACCACATTTCTCCACAAACGTGGCAGTGCTATCGGCCTATAGACCGTTCTAATCTTTTGGCGACACTAGAAGAATCATACGCTGAAAAGCCACAACATTATGACCACTGTCCATTGTGATGTTGCGGGCACGTGACATGACGACAAAAGTGCATAAAAGGAACAGACAAAGAGAGGGGTCACCCTAGCTAAGATACGGCCTGCCTACAGGGAAATCTATTGAGATAAGCGACTTTAACGAAGCGCATATTATTACTACATACAGCCTGTGAATATGTATCTTGTAAACGGAGCAGGTGGTCGAATGTTTACATGCTCCTGTCATGAGCATCTACGGAAACAGGTAGAAGGACAGTGCAGTTACCACTAGGCGCAAAATGGTTAGAGGTCCACGACTCTTCACACAGAACGTGAGGTTCGGAGGCTTGTCTGCTTTGTTAAGTAGGATATATGGTGATATGTGGCGTCTCTGCCCAAAGAGCACTGTGCTCGTGCACGCACAAGTGCTTCGGAGCACACCGTTCATTGTATATTGTTGGACATGGAGCTCCACAGTAGACCACCCCTACGTGTTAACATGTTGACCCAACGATATCGTTCATTACCATTTCAATGGGCATGCGACAATCGGCATTTGATCATCAATCTATGGAAATATGTGGACTCTTCTGGTGAATCAGACGTTTGCTACGCTAGGTCGATGGTCATCTCCACAAACGCCGTCATCGCTGCAGCCCGGAACGTGCAAAAGAATTGGTTCAAATGGCTCTGAGCATTATGGGACTTAACTTCTGAGGTCATCAATCCTCTAGAACTTAGAACCACTTAAACCTAACTAACCTAAGGACATCACACACATCAATGCTCCAGGCAGGATTCGAACCTGCGACCATAGCGGTCGCACGGTTCCAGACTGTAGCGCCTAGAACCGATCGGTCACTCCGGCCGGCCGGAACGTGCAGCGCGCCACGGACTCAGGCTGGTGGGAGCGGTATTATGTTATGGGGGACGTTCTCCAGCGCTTGCATGGGACCTTTGGTAGTAACCGAAGACACACTGACAGCTGCGAACCACCTACATCCGTTCAAGCTTGATGACTTCCCTGCCGACAATGTCATCTTTCTGCAGTATAACTGTCCGTGCCTCGGAGGCAGAACGGGGCTACAGTGGTTTGAGGTGATCTCGCGTCGATGTCTCGGCAGCCAAATTCGCCTGATGTAAATGCTCTGGAACCTATCGGAATCGCTATCGGGCGCCATGAACGCGTACGCAAATCAGCAGTCCGTTATTCACGCGAATTATACAATCTGTGCCTAGACATGTAATGCTACATATCTCTACAAACCTGCCAACAAAGTGTCGGATCCCTGATGTGCAGAATCAGTGATGTATTCCAGAGACGAACAGATATCTTAATGGTTGTAAGGTTTTGGCTTGCTGGTGTTAGTGTGGGTGGTGAATGTTCTGTCGGACGTGTCCGAAGAAACGAGGATAGAAAGGAAATAATTACTTCCAGCCCCACAGGGCGCTGTCACAATGCAAGGGCGACGGATGAAAATCTGTGCCGGATCTGGACTCGGACCTGGATGTTCCGCTTCTCTAGAACGGTTGCCCTAACAGCCTCGGACATGCGGCCACGCTTTCTGTCAGACCCAAATTCCCAACTTCCCGCTCGCCGCACCACAACAACCCCACGCCCATTAACCACCTACTCGTAGATTTCTGATTACCGTAGGAGTTCGGATATTGGTTGATTATCCGCACTGAATCTTCTTCTTCAAACGGCCGTCGCTTCCATAGAATGATGTGTGTTCTGTCGGACATGTCTGACAGAACAGGCAACATTCACAACGACGCAGCTAGGACATATTCATGAAATCTTCAAGCAGAGTGTTAGTACGTGTGGGTCGCTGCAATGCGGCGAGCGGGAAGTTGAGAGTTTGGGTATGACGGAATGTGTTACAGATGGCTGACGCGGTTAAGGCAGCCGTTGTAGAGAAGCGGAGAATCCGGGCTCGAGTCACGATCCTACACAGACTTTCAAATCCCCCCGTTGCATTGCTTGGGCGACTAGAAGTCACCCCCAATACTCTACTACAGGGGTAGCCGTCGTCGCCGGAGTCATTAAGCACACAGACTGAGCCAAGTGCTCATTGACCGTCGGAATAACGTCCGCCGCTAACGGAGAGCAGCGCTGCCGACCGCTGTGACGCGCCGTGGCAGCCGTGTACCCGGAGCCGTGGACGGAGTCACACAACACCAGTCGCGCGTGGAGTCCTGCCCACCGTGAATGGACCAAGACACAAAAGTTTAGTTCATGCATGAGTGACGGATTAGCCAGGAGGATGATGATTCTAGTCTGTTCCTATGAAAAATGTTTCAGTCTTCCCAGCAAAGCGGAATGAAACAATACAGTAGTGCCATTGTTTTCGTCTGTGCCGCATTGTCAGGATCATGTACGCTTTACATGTATTTCCTGAAAGTGCAGTGATGAATAAAGTCCACGGGAATGATATTCTGTAGTATAGTATAAGGGTTTTTCCGTGGTGGAATTGACGCCTGCTGAACCTTAGAACTGGGAATGATTCACTAGCCCAACATGTGACGCAATCATCTTATCAGGGAAACGATGTGATACAAGGCGACCTAGTGAGGAAGTATTAAAAGCCGAATGTCTCGGGAAAGGAAAGTTTTAGAAATGCATATAGTGACATTAGCAACTGATATGGAAATGGTAAATAAAATAGAGCAAATGTACTGCAAGAGCACAGTGTTGTATGGAAGCTGTAAGCGGTGTGCTGTGCTATAAGAGTGAGCTAATATTGTACTTAAGTAAAACCTTTGGCTGTTGAGCTCTACTGTCATATATGAACGTTTATACGACAGAAAACGTGAACTGACCACAGGCGATAAATTAGTCACGGACACACATATTTAACGAAAATGAGTATGCATAGCAGTGCATTCTAACACCCAATAGAAGTTAAGCACTCATCAAAACCATATCTATAAGTTTATTAATGACTATACTTTTCAACTTATACGAAAATGCTACACCATGAGGCTCTTCCCTCGTTTCTGTAATCACTGAATTTAGACAAAAATAATTAGTCACTCATAACCATAACATCCCCCCCCATGAACCATGGACCTTGCGTTGGTGGGGAGGCTTGCGTGCCTCAGCGATACAGATAGCCGTACCGTAGGTGCAACCACAACGGAGGGGTATCTGTTGAGAGGCCAGACAAACGTGTGGTTCCTGAAGAGGGGCAGCAGCCTTCTCAGTAGTTGCAAGGGCAACAGTCTGGATGATTGACTGATCTGGCCTTGTAACAATAACCAAAACGGCCTTGCTGTGCTGGTACTGCGAACGGCTGAAAGCAAGGGGAAACTACAGCCGTAATTTTTCCCGAGGGCATGCAGCTTTACTGTATGATTACATGATGATGGCGTCCTCTTGGGTAAAATATTCCGGAGGTAAAATAGTCCCCCATTCGGATCTTCGGGCGGGGACTACTCAAGAGGATGTCGTTATCAGGAGAAAGAAAACTGGCGTTCTACGGATCGGAGCGTGGAATGTCAGATCCCTTAATCGGGCAGGTAGGTTAGAAAATTTAAAAAGGGAAATGGATAGATTGAAGTTAGATATAGTGGGAATTAGTGAAGTTCGGTGGCATGAGGAACAAGACTTCTGGTCAGGTGACTACAGGGTTATAAACACAAAATCAAATAGGGGTAATGCAGGAGTAGGTTTAATAATGAATAGGAAAATAGGAATGCAGGTAAGCTACTACAAACAGCATAGTGAACGCATTATTGTGGCCAAGATAGACACGAAGCCCACACCTACTACAGTAGTACAAGTTTATATGCCAACTAGCTCTGCAGATGACGAAGAAATTTAAGAAATGTATGACGAAATAAAAGAAATTATTCAGATTGTGAAGGGAGACGAAAATTTAATAGTCATGGGTGACTGGAATTCGAGTGTAGGAAAAGGGAGTGAAGGAAACATAGTAGGTGAATATGGATTGGGGGACAGAAATGAAAGAGGAAGCCGCCTGGTAGAATTTTGCACAGAGCACAACATAATCATAACTAACACATGGTTTAAGAATCATGAAAGAAGGTTGTATACATGGAAGAACCCTGGTGATACTAAAAGGTATCAGATAGATTATATAATGGTAAGACAGAGATTTAGGAACCAGGTTTTAAATTGTAAGACATTTCCAGGGGCAGATGTGGACTCTGACCACAATCTATTGGTTATGACCTGTAGATTAAAACTGAAGAAAAAGCAAAAAGGTGGGAATTTAAGGAGATGGGACCTGGATAAACTGAAAGAACCAGAGGTTGTACAGAAATTCAGGGAGAGCATAAGGGAGCAATTGACAGGAATGGGGGAAATAAATACAGTAGAAGAAGAATGGGTAGCTTTGAGGGATGAAGTAGTGAAGGCAGCAGAGGATCAAGTAGGTAAAAAGACGAGGGCTAGTAGAAATCCTTGGGTAACAGAAGAGATATTGAATTTAATTGATGAAAGGAGAAAATATAAAAATGAAGTAAGTGAAACAGGCAATAAGGAATACAAACGTCTCAAAAATGAGATCGACAGGAAGTGCAAAATGGCTAAGCAGGGATGGCTAGAGGACAAATGTAAGGATGTAGAGGCCTATCTCACTAGGGGTAAGATAGATACCGCCTACAGGAAAATTAAAGAGACCTTTGGAGATAAGAGAACGACTTGTATGAATATCAAGAGCTCAGATGGAAACCCAGTTCTAAGCAAAGAAGGGAAAGCAGAAAGGTGGAAAGAGTATATAGAGGGTCTATACAAGGGCGATGTACTTGAGGACAATATTATGGAAATGGAAGAGGATGTAGATGAAGATGAAATGGGAGATACGATACTGCGTGAAGAGTTTGACAGAGCACTGAAAGACCTGAGTCGAAACAAGGCCCCCGGAGTAGACAATATTCTATTGGAACTACTGACGGCCGTGGGAGAGCCAGTCCTGACAAAACTCTACCATCTGGTGAGCAAGATGTATGAAACAGGCGAAATACACTCAGACTTCAAGAAGAATATAATAATTCCAATCCCAAAGAAAGCAGGTGTTGACAGATGTGAAAATTACCGAACTATCAGCTTAATAAGTCACAGCTGCAAAATACTAACACGAATTCTTTACAGACGAATGGAAAAACTAGTAGAAGTCAACCTCGGGGAAGATCAGTTTGGATTCCGTAGAAACACTGGAACACGTGAGGTAATACTGACCTTACGACTTATCTTAGAAGAAAGATTAAGGAAAGGCAAACCTACGTTTCTAGCATTTGTAGACTTAGAGAAAGCTTTTGACAATGTTGACTGGAATACTCTCTTTCAAATTCTAAAGGTGGCAGGGGTAAAATACAGGGAGCGAAAGGCTATTTACAATTTGTACAGAAACCAGATGGCAGTTATAAGAGTCGAGGGACATGAAAGGGAAGCAGTGGTTGGGAAGGGAGTAAGACAGGGTTGTAGCCTCTCCCCGATGTTGTTCAATCTGTATATTGAGCAAGCAGTAAAGGAAACAAAAGAAAAATTCGGGGTAGGTATTAAAATTCATGGAGAAGAAATAAAAACTTTGTGGTTCGCCGATGACATTGTAATTCTGTCAGAGACAGCAAAGGACTTGGAAGAGCAGTTGAATGGAATGGACAGTGTCTTGAAAGGAGGATATAAGATGAACATCAACAAAAGCAAAACAAGGATAATGGAATGTAGTCTAATTAAGTCGGGTGATGCTGAGGGAATTAGATTAGGAAATGAGGCACTTAAAGTAGTAAAGGAGTTTTGCTGTTTGGGGAGCAAAATAACTGATGATGGTCGAAGTAGAGAGGATATAAAATGTAGGCTGGCAATGGCAAGGAAAGCGTTTCTGAAGAAGAGAAATCTGTTAACATCCAGTATTGATTTAGGTGTCAGGAAGTCATTTCTGAAAGTATTCGTATGGAGTGTAGCCATGCATGGAAGTGAAACATGGACGATAAATAGTTTGGACAAGAAGAGAATAGAAGCTTTCGAAATGTGGTGCTACAGAAGAATGCTGAAGATTAGATGGATAGATCACATAACTAATGAGGAGGTATTGAATAGGATTGGGGAGGAGAGAAGTTTGTGGCACAACTTGACCAGAAGAAGGGATTGGTTGGTAGGACATGTTCTGAGGCATCAAGGGATCACCAATTTAGTATTGTAGGGCAGCGTGGAGGGTAAAAATCGTAGAGGGAGACCAAGAGATGAATACACTAAGCAGATTCAGAAGGATGTAGGTTGCAGTAGGTACTGGGAGATGAAAAAACTTGCACAGGGTAGAGTAGCATGGAGAGCTGCATCAAACCAGTCTCAGGACTGAAGACCACAACAACAACAACAACCATAACATAATTTGACATTAAATCTCCACGTAGTATTGGAAACAGGTGGGCCTTCACTATACTGTCTTGCAAAAAATATCTTATCATTAACGAAAAAGACAATGCATAATTCTCAGAATTCATCAGTACTGCAGAACCGCATACACAGGCTTACCTCTCCATCTGTAACGTGATTCATGCGTAGAACGAGGTATTTATTATAAATGGATTGCAAAAGTAGCGTAGGACTAACGCATTTAAGCATTCGTACCAAGACAGATAACTGATATGACGAAGTCTGCAGCAACAGGTCATTACAAGATGCGACACTGCACCATGGAAATATTATCTGTACGATAATAAATGAATAACTTACGATGAGCTAAATAACTCAGTCTAATGCTACATATAATTTGTATACCTTTCTCAAAATGGTGCAGAGAAATCACGAAGGCGATGTGGGTCCTCAGTGTATAACATGCAGTGAAATTCAACATAAAGTCACGAAATTGCATGCTTTCAAGATACGTCTTCCAGCAATAAAGTACCCCGCTTATAATTCAGGAGAGGATGACAGATTTGAATCTACACCGATAAGGATTCAAAAGCTGTTACTCGATAACGTAAATCAACTTCTATTTTACGAAAAGGGAACAACTTTGAGCAAGGATACAATTTAATGTTATAATTCAATATAAGTTATGTACTCGGAATAACCACAAGATAACCGTGAAGATATTTAGAACACACCATTGAAACAACCTATATTTCGCTTATTTATCACCACGGGAAGTAACTGTAAAAATAGCGGCACCCAGAATCTTCATCATTGCATAACTCCAACTGCAGCATACCGAAGACAGGAATAGAAAATATATCAGGTGAAGCAAGATAACAGAACAGAATGGTGCAAACCCATTCCAACCACACAGCCACGTGGCTAGACCGAAGCGAGTGTCTTCCATTGGCTAAGGATGCCAGCAGACTTCCTAAGATAAAAGAATGCTTCAGAGGAGGTAACCTAAAGGACTGACTCGATTAATGGAAACTGGGTATAAAATAAACTTGCGAAACATATCAAAGATAACCTTACCATTTTAGAAAGCAAAAATATAGTAGGCAAAATTGAAATTGCAGTTGAACGATTAACTATCAAGGTAAAGTGTTAACTATTTTGAAAGCGGAGAAGAAAAAACTTTAGCCTTTGAAACTGGATGTTATCAACAAATATTAAAATGTAAGTGTGAGCACTTAAAGTACGAACTAAGGTAGCACCAGTTCATCATATTCATTGGCGGCATTCTTCACCCCTGCTTCAAGCACAGAATCATACCTTTCAAGTCCAGTGACATTATAAACTTCGCATATTTTTACCATCTCTTCATTGATGTACATTGTACTCACACAGACGTTCAACTGTATGTGGGTGCCTGAATAACTAGTGTCCATTTTTCCTATGCCCCCTTTTGTTTACTACCAACTACAGCAATTGTATGAGGTACAACAAACACCTACATTGCTTGGTGGCGCAGGAGAATCATTGTCAATTTCTGGATTATCGAATAAAAAACGCAGAGTGACATTTAAAAAAAGCCTCACTGAGTCTCACTTGAGTCTCGTAACAAATAAATACCCCACTCACACGGTTATAGTTGGTGGGGACTTCAACCTTCCCTCGATATGTTGGCAAAAATACTTGTTCAAAACCGGTGGTAGGCAGAAAACATCTTCCGAGATTGTCCTAAATGCTTTCTCTGAAAATTATTTCGAGCAGCCACGAACCCACGCGAATTGTAAATGGTTGCGAAAACACACTTGACCTCTTAAGCCACAAACAATCCAGAGCTAATAGAGAGCATCATGACTTATACAGGGATTAGTGATCACAAGTTTGTTGTAGCTAGGCTCAATACCGTTTATTCCAAATCCAGCAGAAACAAACGCAAAATAATTTAATTTAAAAAAGCGGATAAAGTGTCACTAGAAGCCTTCCTGAGAGACAATCTCCATTCCTTCCGAACTGACTATGCAAATGTAGACGAGGTGTGGCTCAAATTCAAAGATATAGTAGCAACAGCAATTGAAAGATTCATACCTCATAAATTGGTAAGAGATGGAACTGATCCCCCATGGTACACAAAACAGGCCCGAACGCTGTTGCAGAGGCAAGAGAAAAAGCATGCGAATTTCAGAAAAACGCGAAATCCCAAAGATTGGCTAAATTTACAGACGCGCGAAATTTGGCACAGACTTCAATGCGAGATGCCTTTAATAGGTTCCACAACAAAACGTTGTCTCGAAATTTGGTAGAAAATCCGAAGAAATTCTGGTCGTATGTAAAGTACACAAGCGGCAAGACGCAGCCAATGCCTTCGCTGCGCAGTGCCAATGGTACTGTTACCGACGACTGCGCCGCTAAAGCGGAGTTATTGAACGCAGTTTTCCGAAATTCCTTTACCAGGGAAGATGAATAGAATATTCCAGATTTTTGAAACACGAACAGCTGCTAGCATGAGTTTCTTAGAAGTAGATACCTTAGGGGTTGCGCAGCAACTCAAATCGCTTGAAACGGGCAAGTCTTCAGGTCCAGATTGTATACCAATTAGGTTCCTTTCAGATTTCGCTGATACAATAGCTCCCTATTTAGCAATCATATACAACCGCTCGCTCACCGATAGATCAGTACCTACGGATTGGAAAATTGCGCAGGTCGCACCAGTGTTTAAGAAGGGTAGTAGGAGTAATCCATCGAACTACAGACCTACATCATTGACGTCGGTTTGCAGTAGGTTTTTCGAGCATATACTGTATTCAAACATTATGAATCACCTCGAAGGGAACGATCTATTGATACATAATCAGCATGGTTTCAGAAACATCGTTCTTGTGCAACGCAGCTAGCTCTTTATTCGCACGAAGTAATGGCCGCTATTGACAGGGGATCTCAGGTTGATTCCGTATTTCTGGATTTCCGGAAAGCTTTAGACACCGCGCCTCATAATCAAGCTGCGGGCCTATGGGGTATCATCTCAGTTGTGCGACTGGATTCGTGATTTCCTGACAGGAAGGTCGCAGTTCGTAGTAATAGACGGCAAATCATCGAGTAAAACTGAAGTGATATCAGGTGTTCCCCAGGGAAGCGTTCTGGGACCTCTGCTGTTCCTGATCTGTATAAATGACCTGGGCGACAATCTGAGCAGTTCGCAGATGAAACTGTAATTTACCGTCTAGTAAGGTCATCCGAAGACCAGTATCAGTTGCAAACCGATTTAGAAAAGATCGCTCTATGGTGTGACAGGTGGCAGTTGACGCTAAATAACGAAAAGTTTGAGGTGATCCACATGAGTTCCAAAAGAAATCCGTTGGGATTCGATTACTCGATAAATAGTACATTTTTCAAGGCTGTCAATTCAACTAAGTACCAGGGTGTCAAAATCACGAACAACTTCAGTTGGAAAGACCACATAGATAATATTGTGAGGAAGGCGAGCCAGAGGTTGCATTTCATTGGCAGGACACTTAGAAGATGCAACAAGTCCACTAAAGAGACAGCTTACACTACACTCGTTCGTCCTCTGTTAGAATACTGCTGCGCGGTGTGGGATCCTTACCATGTGGGATTCACGGAGGACATCGAAAGGGTGCAAAAAAGGGCAGCTTGTTTTGTGTTATGACGTAATAGGGGAGAGAGTGTGGCAGATATGATACGCAAGTTGGGATGGACGTCATTAAAGCAAAGACGTTTTTCGTCGTGGCGAGATCTATTTACGAAATTTCAGTCACCAACTTCCTCTTCCGAATGCGAAAATATTTTGTTGAGCCCAACCTACATAGGTAGGAAATCATCAAAATAAAGTAAGTGAAATCAGAGCTCGAACAGATAGGTTTAGGTGTTCGTTTTTCCCGCGCGCTGTTCGGGAGTGAAATGGTAGAGAGATAGTATGATTGTGGTTCGATGAACCCTCTGCCAAGCACTTAAATGTGAATTGCAGAGTAGTCATATAGATGTAGATGCTGTTCATATCTTCGTAAGGAAAGAAATTACAAAAAGAGAATCATGCTGGCTAATGGCTCTTTGGCACCTAAGCAACGTTTTCTGATACTATTTTTTTTCTGGCCAAAGCTCTTTTGGGTGGTCAAGATAAAGCAGACAACTTATGTATACCATATTATACAAATTTTAATTACACTGAAATTGATACTCTATTGAACGTTTGCTAATGTTACACTAATCTGTAACAACCTGCAGGTACCACGAAGATTTATGAAAATTATTTGCCAAAATATCATGTGGAGCAAAGTCGTGCGAAGCTATTGACTTGTAGGGGTAACACTGCATATCACCTGTTTCAGGAACACGTATTCGGAGCGTAATGTGCACTTATTTGTAACGGTTACTATATAATGCGTGATTTAATACGACATTTGTCAACAAAAAAGGCTCGGGTCATCGAACAGATTAGTTGTCAGGAGTGTTCAAATGCGTAAGGTAATACAGTTGAGTGGCTTCAATAAACGAATATCTAATAGCACGTCTCTGTTAGCGTAAATTGATTGACCCAGAACCTACTCTTCAAATTTTAGCCATACATGTAGAAACTGTTATTGCAGTCAATGCAAGGGGCAAGAAGAAAAATTAGGACAATTCTAACAATAAGTTTGTTTGTACCCCGTCTTTCCGTCGGTTTTTAAGGTTTGAGTTGTATTCCATGGATACTGATTATTTTAGCACACAATCAATGTTTCTGTCTTCACACATTTTTTATGTTTTGTTCTTCTCTCATCTTTCACACCCTTGTAGCGTTTCTACGAATTGACGGACATTGGTTCACATTCTGTCTTGTTAATATTATTCCGCCTCTCTTAGTCTTTTGTTCGAAAACTCGAGTTTTGTGGGGGATCAGTTCATGTTCTTTTAACATACCCATGTTCCTCATAGACGATTTATTTCATGCTATTGTAGTTTAAAATGATTTATAAGGTTCCTTAGTACAATAATTCCCAAATTATATTATGCAGTTATATCATAAATGGCGACTGTGTTTAGAGTTAATTTCCCTCTATAGGCCTACACTAGCATACACAGGCTGAGAGTTTATTTTGTTGATAGCTTATGGTTTTATAATTTCTTTTCTGTCTTATATCTTCGGTTACATTATTCGAAATTCGATTTTCTGTTCATATGACGCACGAGTAACAGGACATGTCAATCACAGGTACATATATCAACTAAAAAAACATAGTTATGTAATAAATTAAAAAATTAAGAACAGTAATTTATGTATTTGAGCTTCGGCTCTTACTTTGACCTAAATGTATGGTTTCCATTTGTGATTTTCTGTTTTTTAGCAGTTATTGCACTCCTTCACAAGTCAGTTGCACTATTAGAGTCGGTTCGCTTTCTTCCTTTATCATATTTTTGCATTCATTATTTCGTTTTCTTGGTTCCCAATGTTTATATTTTAAGACAGATTATCTGTGTTCATGACGTTTCGTTACGGTATGAGCACCATGGGATACTGTTGTTTGTGGGGCATGACTCAGCGTAATTTGCAATGAAAGCATTTGTACTGTAGTTTGTAATATTATGACAGTATAATATTTTGTTTAAGCGGTTTTTATTAACATAATGAATGGGTACATAGCAATTCAGTGAACAGTGTTTGTTTGTCATATGTTTTATTTTACAGTCTTGATATTCTTTTATTTCCCTTTTCATCTTTTTACTAGTGCAAATGTACGGTAAAATTATTTTAAATAATGTTGTATAACAGATTCGATTTCTAGTGTAAGCTTGATGATATTGTCAATTTGTACAAGGATTTGGATATCGTTCCAGTGAGGCGCCGAAACTCGTAGCTAAACAAATTTATTAAATAAAATTACGGCTGTTAGTATCTGTTTTCATCAAACACACAGGGTTGCCAAAATTCGTGTGACACGGAAAATGTTTAACCCACCTTAAGATAGTCAACAGTAGCTTGGGAAGACGATGCAAGTAGGGTTCCTACCTTAAGGGGCTTCCACTCTGGGAAATGCAGTAACTAGGAAACTGATGTAAATGAAGAGGAGGTTCAGAACAACGGTCTAACGCAAGAGATGCGGCATCCACAACCCGCCTCGGTCTCTTTAGGGACAGGAGATTTATGGGATTCTAATAGTTTGTCATTATTCTGTATTCATCCTGCACTGACTGATATATGGTAGTGCCAGGGCCATCGAAATTATTATTGATGTATCTCAAACAATCATAGTAAGTTATTTATGGGACGTGCAGCAGCCTGTAATATTATTTAAGGAATATGCTGCCATATCAGTTTAGTGATCAATTGTTTATTTTACATACTGGAACTGATATGGAAGTACTCTCATTTCATTCTCAGTAATTTCGCACAATGTGCAGTTGTTTAAATTGCTGCGTTTATGTGAGAGAAATATCTACACCTTGTTAAACATTTGGTATTCTTTAACTTTTATAGCGGCACTCGTACCGGCTGAATATTTTTAATGCTGTCAGAAGCGAATTCTAGGACCGAAGTTATTATTTTCATGCCAAGAAAAATTTTCCTGGACATTTTTATTTTAAGACCCTTATTGCGGTGGCTCACCTTAGACAAACTGTAAGATCTGTATTATTCTTGTACTTCAGCGCTCGGGACTGAATAATATTTAATTATATTCACTCCTCATTTTTAAGGTAAGCAGCCACCACATTGGGGCAAGCATTAAAATCTAAAGAAGTCTCTTTTCTTCGAATTCCGGTGTTTACCAATGCGAGAAGTGGTATTATTCCATATATGAGTGATGTCTGACGCATTTAGAAGTTTTTTTGTGCAATGAATTTATTTTACAGCGCGGAGCACCACGTACGAGGAATAAGCAAGAGCAACAGAATTTCTGAAATAAGTATCTTCCTCGTAGTGCAGAGTAAAGTCGTTGCCACACAAGGCTTCACATTCAGCGTGCAACTCACGGACATGATCTCCATCATCATACTGAACACACAGAAACGGATCGGCTTGTGCATAAGTTAGGTGTGCCTGAATGTGACATAAGCTACTGGAGCTCTCTCCAGTGGCAGTAGTTGGCTGTATTTCGCTCGCAAATCAAACAGTTTATTTACGGAACAGGATGAAAGAATACTACATTAACTATATTAAAACGCACATTTCCTCCATTTTCCAAACGCTGGTCACGTTGTTCTGTTAGTAATGTACATTAAAAAACTTAAAAATCCATAAACATGGCGTAAGGCAAAATGGTACTTGTTTGTTCTGTCAGTAAGGACATCAGCTTGTATGATTTACATCAGCGATTATGCGATGTAAATTTACAATACTCTTCCACATAAGATAAAAACTATTTGGTCGTTCTCACAATCTAGTGAAACTGTAAGAACTTTCCTAGCTGATCGCTGTTAATATTCACTAACATAGTCTGTAAAATGTATGAAAGAAAAGACATGAAATAAGAAGGTGCTAAATATGTTACCACAAGTAGTGCAAACTGTATCGTAGATAAAGCCAACTGAACTCGCTCACTACTGAGAGAATGCACTTATATTTACTTAACATCGAATATTAGATAACTGCTTCTGTGAAATTAATAAGAAAGTCTCAGAACCTTGTAGAAAACACGAAGGTGCATAAAATCATTTCCAGGATTTTAGCAAGCCACGAACCAGCTACACGCCGCTACACGCCGCATCATTACCATGTGGTGAATTTTGGTAACGTACAACCATGTCTTCTATGTCACCATTTCTCAAGGCTTGAAACACCAATGGGTTATTAACTAATTTTAATTTATAGCGAGTCGTACGAAGAACAAGGGGTGTTCCATGGACCGTCCGTGTGCCGATGCCGTGAAACGGCGCGCTTCGTATAGTAAAGCGCAAGTTATTCCGTAATACGTAAATTCTTTACCTCCCAAGACAACTTTACTCGTCAATTTACACTGATGGAAAAATATCTCAACACCAAGAAGTAATTAATATACAATAATTCAATTTCAGAAATACATTTCTGTATGTAGCATATTCAAGTAATTAACATTCCAAGTTAACAGAATTATGTAAGTACGAGTAAAGCGACTGCAAATATGAAATGCTGGTACAGTAACAACAGCTGTAACCTCAAGAATGCAGAATGAAAGCTCGCAAATGTGCATGAATTGTGCTGTACAGGTGCAGGATGTCAATTTGTTGGATGGGGTTCGATGCCTGTTGTATTTCTTCGCTCAATGCAGGGACGATTCTTGTTTTTTTTTTTTTATGTGAATGACACTGGAGTTGTCGTCTGATGATGCCCGATATGCGCTCGGTCTGGTGATCGTGCAGGCCAAGAAAACATGTCGACACTGTGTAGAGCATGTTAAGTTACAATAGCGGTGTGTGGGCAGGCGTTGTCCTGTGGGAAACCATCCCCTGGAGTGGTACCACACCTGGTACAGTCACGCCCAAACTGGAGTGACGGTTCGTGGGATAACCGCAAGAGTGCTCCTGCTGTCTTACGGATTCGCACCCGAGACCATGTTCCAGGTGTAGGTCCATTGTGTCTAGACCGCAGACAGGTTGGTTACAGGGGCTCACCTGGTCTCCTTCTAATCAATACACGGCCTTCACCGAGGCGGAACTGGCTTTCATCAGAGAAGGCAACAGCCCCCATCCCTCTTCTGTCCAAGGAGATCTCGCTAGACACCACTGAAATCACGACAGGCGGTGGTTTGGGGTCTGTGGAATGCACGCTACAAGGTGTCGGGCTCGGAGCTGTCCTTCAAGTAATCGATTTGTAACAGTTCATTGTGTCGCTTTGGCGACGGTGTGGTCAGTCAGTGTTGTTGTTGCTGGCTTGGTCGGGGACCGTACTGCGGGTAATAGACAGCCCAGCCTGGAAAAGGATGCGTATCAGAAAGCAAGAGGAGTATTTGGGTTTTTGCGTTCAGCTATAGAGAAGCACTTCCAGCCGACTAAAGGGATAGTTTTTTTTTTCACGTTTCACGTACCATATCCAGTGTATCTACCCAGGACTGGGAAACAGCCAGGAGCAGCCTGTGTGTGTGTGTGGACCAGAGGTAGGCAACCCGGAACACATAGTCTTCGCGTGTCCAGCTTATGCAGTTGGACGTCTCGAGACTCTGTATTGAAAAGAGAGGGCTTGAATATGCTGTATGTGATATAGGTGGCGTTCTTCCGTAACATTCCGTCTAAATCCATCTACCTTGAAGATATCTGACATGCCTTATATTGCTCTGCATCTTACGAAAGACTCCACACGGTGCGTTTTTCACACTACGGCGTCAGAAACTAGGCATACTCAAGTCTGACATTGGAATGCACTGCCCGTGTGACGACGGCTTCAGCTTAAAGTAGCAAAAATCTTCTTCAAAGATAGATAACCCCATTTCAACATCTCCTCTTCTCCTTTTGTTCTCACAACAGATGGCATACTGAGTGCTGTGGTCGTCACTTACTGTTCTACGGTAGTTACCAAAACCGCAGGTGTGGTACATGTAGCAGCAGACGTTCTTCTAGGGTGCGATCGCTATGGATCAGATGCTCCAGGCACCCTACTGCGCCAGCCTTCGCTTCTGACGGTCCGTCCGCGTTGGACGGGCGGAGTGCTGAGATCAGTAAACAACTAACAGCCGGCCGTAAATGGAGTTGAGTGTTCGGGGGAGGGGGGGGGGGGGGGTTGCAAGAAGCGGCAGCGACCGGAGCGGAGGAGCGCAGAGCAGAGCAGCGGCCTCTAATTGTGTGGGCAGACCGGCCCGCTCTGCTATTACATTAAAAACGGCAGCCCATTAATTAAGGCCTGCCAGGCTGCGTGCTGCCGGCGCTATGGTGCCGGTGCCGGTGCCGCGGGGCGGCAGCCATCGCTGCTGCCGCAAAATAAACTGGTGCGGGGAGCACTTGCAAACAACGCCGCCGCCGCCACCGCCACCATCCCTCGTCTCGAATTTCACTCCCGTCTCAGACACCGCTACCAGCTTCCCCTCGCTGCAGGCGTCGTGTAATCACGACCGTGGAAAGTGGCAGAGGTGGAAATTCGGTGTCACTCTGGAGGAAAACCGGAGATCTTCAGTATTTTTCTGACGTGTCTGACTTCTTGAGTTCTTTATAAAAACGATATCGTTTTCTAACCTTTTTTTTACTCATAAATTTAAATAAGACCTCTCTTCAGTGACAGTTGAGTGCAAGTCCCCGACAAAACATTAGTCCACCCCCCCCCCCCCTCCCCACAGAATCAGCGAGTAAAAGAACATGCGTATCGTATCACGTATCGGTACCACACCACTTACGTCGCTCCATTGATATGGGATTTGCAAGTTCCCCTTCGACGCCTCTATCGGTCTCGTGGGGTCAGGCGGACCCAGTGGAGCATACCTGCTGAGCCACACCTCTGCCACCAGAATACAGAACGGCCAGTGGCAGCCGTTCACCCTATCCGCTGTTGGAGTCACTACGATACAACACCTTCAATCGTGATTCTTCCTTGTGATACTGATAACTGGATTCTGTTTCTTGTTGTATCACTTGCAAAGAGTCTTAGTACATTTGAAGAAGCACAGGTTAAGTAAATCTTCTGCTTGCTGTGTTACCTGTTCACTAATAATTTCGGATCCTGTTCAGCTTTCCTACGACAGCAATTTCCGCCCCACTCTATAACCTACCTCTCCTACCGTTGGGTATGAAGTCGTACACAGCAATGTGGAAACCGTGACAAGGAAAAGGGACACAAGGATGGGGTAGGACGCGTTTGAAGACGAAAACGTATAACATCTCAGAGGGCTGAGGCTGTCGTTGAGGTCTTGGGAAGACAGGGATGGGAATATGACCGAAAGAAGTATGGGATGCTGGATGAAAGTATTACTCTGTCATAACAAACTTGACAGGAGAGAGTCATAGGTCAAGTGAAACCATGCAGATGACTTATGACAGGTAAATCAATGATGATGTACAACCAGTACCCGCCCTCATAACTGTGACGTAAGACATAGCCGTGTACTGACATCTGTGAATCCATTGGTTCAATGTAATTGGCGAATTAAACTGTTTGGACGTGAGGACGTCACAGCGTAAAAGCTAGGTGCTATCATGTTTGTAAGCGCCCGTGATAACACTGTGAATGAGACTGCCAGATATGTGCATGAACGTGGACTAGTCAACGTGTGTACAAGGAATGGTAAAACACTCTCATGTAATACGATGTAAGAAACATGGCAGTAATAAAATCCTATCCGCCCACGGAATTCAGTTTCAAACGAGTGCTATATCTGAGTTACCACATGTTTCAAGCACAACAGTCATTTTAGTCACTGCAGATCTATATCGACTTGTTTACGGGCTACCATTGCGAAAACAATTGGTGTAATGGACATTTGCAGTCGAGGATCTACAAAATCCGAATAGAAAGCTGAACGTTCTCATTGTCCCAAACAATACATATTGTAAGCTGAACAGTAGCTAACTGGACATGTGTGATTGGCTCCGATAGGTTACGACTACCTTTTCAAGACAGACAAGGCGTTGAGGGCACGGGGGTCGCCTGAGCTTATTAATTCGAGGTGTGTGGGGGTTGTAAGAGGGTTTTTCTTTTCCTTTGCAAGGTCTGGTAGGTCACACCACACTGAAAATCAAAATTGTTTTATTTTCAAGATTAGCTTCAGCTTCTAGCTGTTTCTCTACATCATCACCCAGAAGACTTAGGCATTCCTCGCAGCATGACACCAAATCGCCAATACTCTTTCAAAAAAGGCAGCTACTTGCGGTTTCCGCCAGTTCTTTATGCATGTCTGCAGCACTTTGTCTGTACCAAAGTTCTGCCCTCATAGCCAGCCGTTCATGTTAGTAAAGAATTGGAAATCAGAGCGAGCCAAGTAAAGGATCAATGGTGGATGATCGAACGCATCTCACCGATAACGATGCAAGAGCGTCTTTACAACAGCTGCAGCGTGGGATAGAACATTGTAATGAAGGGCAGATCCCGGTGACAGCATTTCTCTTCGTTTGTTCTTAGTTGTCTTTCGTTGACGGTTTTCTCGAATCGTCTGATCCACTCGATGAACTAAATCATCAACTGATATTCGCTTTCTTCTCTGACCGCAGGGACCATGAGTGTCTGTATGTCTCGCTTCAAAGTTCTGGCGCCATTGCAGCACTCTGCTGGCAGATACACTATGTGATCAAAAGTATACGGACATCTCCAGAACATACATTTTTCATATAGGTGCATTGTGCTGCCACCTACAGCCAGCTACTCCATATCGGCGAACTCAGTAGTCATTAGACATCGTGAAGGAGAAGAATGGGGCGCTGCGCAGAAGTCGAAACGTGGAGACACACATATGGCACAAGTGCGTACAGGCCGACCTCCTCAGTAGACTTACGGAGACTGCCAACAGTTGAAGAGGGTCTAATGTGTAATAGGCACACATCTATCCAGACCATCACACAGCAGTTCCAAACTGCATCAGGCTCCACTGCAAGTACTATGACAGTTAGGTTGGAGGTGAGAAAACTTGCATTTCATGGTCGAGCGGCTGCTCATAAGTCACACATCACGCCGGTAAATGTCAAACGACGCCTCGCTTGGTATAAAGAGAGTTAACATTGGACTATTGAACAGTGGAATACCGTTGTGAGAAGTGACGAATGACGGTACACAATGTGGCTATCCGATGGCAGGGTGTGGGTATGGCGAATGCCCGGTGAACGTCATCGGCCAGCGTGTGTAGTGCCAACAGCAAAATTGGGAGACGGTAGTGTTGTGGTGTGGTCGTGTCTTTGATAGAGGGGACTTGCACCCCTTGTTGGTTTGCGTGGCACTATCATAGCACAGGCCTACATTGATGTTTTAAGCACCTTCTTGCTTCCCACTGTTGAAGAGCAATTCGGGGATGGCTACTGCATCTTCAACACGATCGAGCACCTGTTCATAATGCCCGGCCTGTGACGAAGTGGTTACACGACAAAAATTTCCTGTAATGGACTGGGCTGCACAGAGTCCTGACCCGGATCCTACACAACATTTTTGTTATGTTTTGGAGCGCCGATTTCGTGCCGGGCCTCACCCACCGACATTCATACCTCTCCTCAGTACAGCACTCCGTGAAGAATGGGTTGCCATTCCCCAAGAGACCTTCCAGCACCTGTTTGAACGTATGCCTGTGAGAGTGGATGCTGTCGTCAAGGCTAAGGGTGGGCCAACACCATATTCAATTCCAGAATTACCGATGGAGGGCGCCACGAACTTGTAAGTCATTTTCAGCCAGGTGTGCGGATACTTGTGATTACATAGTATACGTTCTGCGCTCTGCATGAAACTTGGCGAAACCACTGAATGTTAAGGGATCGAATGTTAGAAAGCATTTGACAGTTGGCGGGAGAGTCTGTTATTTCTCACTCTGCATTCAGAACTGAAAATTGTGACGTGACACGGCCGAAAGGCACACAAGAGTCAATACGCTGCGACTCTGTGTAAAGCTTCATCGGATTTTCGCTGTGGTTTTAATTTCTCGACCTATCTGATCTTGGCAAAAACTGTCCTCATAGTTCACGCCGTTCATAGTTCCGTGTTATGGTGGGGTGACTTTTATAGCATGACTCGGGATCAGCCATTCAGGTTACCGTGACCAAGAAAAGGGATGCTTGTTTCTGCATTCTCCGTGATAATCTTTCTCTTCTGTATCGCCGTGAGGAGTGTGATATGGACACATCTTCCACGCTGAGAACAGTAATGTTCACAGGGCTACAGGCTAACGTTCTCCAGTTTGACAAACACTCAAATACTCTTCCATTCTTAACCACAAGGAAAAACTCTGGAACTCTTTAACAGGTGTATAGAATCTTCACAGCGATGACCGGTTTCAGCTGGATTTGTCCTACCTAGACAAGCTTGAGGACTGTCTTTTTTGCCATTACTGTGCTTAAACTGTTCGCGTGATGTATCCTGGGTGTAAGTATTTTTTTGATCGGTGTGCCTGTCTACACTGAAGATCCAAAGAAATTGGCACACCTACCTATAATCGTGTAGAGCTCCGGGAGCAAGCTGAAGTGCCGCAACACGACGTGGCATGGACTCTACTGACGTCTGAAGTAGTGCTGGAGGGAATTTACACCATAGATCCTGCAGGTCTGTCCACAAATCCGTAGGAGTACGAGGATGTGGAGACCTCTTCTGAACAGAACGTTGCAAGGCATCCAAGATATGTCCAGTAATGTTCATATCCGGGGAGTTTGGTAGCGAAAGTGTTTAAACTCAGAAGAGAGTTCCTGGAGCCACTCTGTAGTAATAATGGACGTGTGGTGCGTCGGATTGTCCTGCTGGAATTGCCCTCTTCTGTCGGAATGCACCTGTCAGAGTCATATCTGGGCGTATCAGGGTCCATATCACTCCAACTGCACACACCCCATGGCTTTACAGACTCTCCACCAACAACAATAGTTTCCTGGTGACATGCAAGTTCCATGGATTCATGAGGTTGTCCCATATCCGTACACGTCCATCCGCTCGATACGAGAGTCCTCCGACCAGGCAACATGCTTCCAGTTATTAGCATCCAATGTGGGTGTTGTCGGGTACAGACGAGGCGTAAAGCTTTATTTCGTGCAATCATCAAGGGTACACGAGTGGGCCATATCGATGATGTTTCGTTGAATGGTTCGCACGCTGACACTCGTTAATGGCTCTGCATTGAAATCTGCAGCAATTTGCGGAAGGGTTGCACTTCTGACACGTTGAAAGATTCTCTTCAGTCGTCGTTGGTCCCGTTCTTTCAGGATATTTCCCAGCCCCAGCGATGTCGAAGATATGAAGTTTTACCGGATTTATGATATTCACTGTACACTCGTGAAATGGTCGTACGGGAAAGTCACAATTCAACGCTACCTCGGAGATGCTGTGCGCCGACTATAACACCACGTTCAAACTCAAATCTAGATAAGCTGCCATTGTAGCAGCAGTAACCGATCTATCAACTTCGCCAGACACTTATTGTCTTACATAAGCGTTATAGACTACGCGCTGTATTCTGCATGTTTGAATATCGAATATTATACCAGTTTCTTTGGCGCTTCAGTGTATATTGTACCGAACTACACATTTCAGTCCCTCTTGGTCGTTATTGATGGAGCTGAGCTACTGAGAAACGGGGTTCCACTTAATTACTTGCTAGACGTAATTCAGATTTAGACGAAATTAATGAAAAGTAAGTATATAAATTAAGAGAAGTTTTGGAGAAATATTTCCTAACGCTGCATAAGTGTACAGTATGGAGAACAAAATTTCAATACCACCCATAAATTCGCTCAAAGCACTCATGTTTTTGGAAAACCCGCAACAGATCACAGATACGATGCAAAAAGTAGCCAAAGATTGATATTCTCACCATAGCTAAAGTAAGGTTTGTGATGAGTCTCATGTTGTTCTGACATCTAGTCATATGAATATAGAGTATTTCTTTAAAATAACCATGGATGGTCGACATGTGATCAGGTCTTATTACCTCAAGACCTTTAAAATTTTACCAGTGGATTGAGTACGTACAATGTTTTGTGTTTCTAATAGGTCTCTACTTCAAAATCAAAGGTGAAGTTCTGAAAAAAAATATAACACATGTTGGTCAGAAACAGGTTATAAGGGCGTTTCAGAGAAGGTTGTGCTGAGAAGTAGTTGTTCAGAAAAAATTTCGATACGTTGTGCAGTTTCGGAGTTGATTAACACTGAAATTATCCACTTAGGCCGTTGCTCCTGATAATTCATGGGGCCCTCCAGAGACGGTATCTCCAAGTTGCTCTTCGTTCGGTTTCCTAAAACCGAAAAAAGAGCGATACAAAAATTGAACATGGAGCTGTGGTAAGGATGGAGCTTGAGCCAGAGGCTGAGCGGTCTCGCTCGCTATCATCTATGCCAATGAGAATAACTGCAGTAATTGTATCTGGCGGGTGGCTTGAATTTGTGCGTACAGTGGATTAATTGGCTAACTCAAGGGCTAATTAACTCGGGAACGGCACGAAGTATCGATTTTTTCTTAACAATTCTTTCTCATTATAACCTATAACTGCAACACCCTTACAACCCGTTCAGAATGCTTCGGATCACCCTGTATGCATGTAAGTATCTGTGTGTGTGTGTGTGTGTGTGTGTGTGTGTGTAACGGACTTACACGTGTATTAAATGAATAAATGTAGGAAAATTATAATTAATGTAGAGACCATCATATTATTTGATATCATGCTGGCATATTTGTACTGACAAATTCTGTTATACTCAAACTACCTGGTATTTACCACAAAATAGCGGCAAAAAACAACAGATTTTCAAACAACAATCCTAATAATCAAGTTCCTAACTATTGTTAAAAAAGTACTTCGCATCAAAAGTACTTTCCGAATCGGGTACAGCAGCTGTTAATTGTGGATAAAATTTAAAAAATGTGTACACCCTTCTTAGCATTAGACTTAATACAGCGCGCCGTGATGTGCAGAGACTATTTTCGTTCGCAATATTCCACCCTTTGAAAATGGTTTGACAGTGCTATGAGTCCTAAAGTCATCCATGTATCTTTCTTAATCGTTTGGTAATTCTAATGAAAGCTTAAGTTATTTAAAAGTGCTTCAGGTCTGATTCCAATCCCGAGTGCTGCAGTTCCACCTAATCGTACGTTCGTATTATAATTTTGCTCGTGTGAAGCACTGCAGTATGGATGGCAAATAAAAATTTCCTTCAAAAATAAGTTATCAGTTTGAAATTCATACTCAGGGCTCCAGCTTTAGGATCTGAATGCATTCAAAAATGTTCATCTGCTACAGGCGCAACTAACAACAATTGAACACAAATTGTTAATTCCAAGCAGAAAATGACTGTTGCAGTTCCTCGCAGCGATAGAGGAAATGTACGCTGCGCCAAATTATTGAAAATAAAGTGAGAGCACTTTCATATAAGTTCACTCTGTAAGGTATACCGCCGATTACAGAATTAAAAACAAAACATACCTTTTTATAATTTTGCAGGTACTGAATCTCGTGGAAGTAACTTTTTATCGACCTTCAAAACATATCAATGATAACTGCAGTCGGTGAGCCAATAATAACTACAACAATGTCATATTTGTCTTGCTTTTTCTGAACTGAAGGCTGTTTTTCGGGCTGGGCAAACGATAGAGGTACTCAAAGTACCCTCCGCCACACACCGTCAGGTGATTTGCGGAGTATGGATGTAGATGTAGATGTAGATGTAGATACTCGCTTTCGAACAGGCTCCAGATATCCCGATACGCCGCAGCGTTCGACACAATATTGAGTGTGTTCAGACACTCACGTGACATATGACTCGTGTAGTGGGAATGTGTGGGATAAGAAAGAAACTACGAGCTAACCACCACAATAAGCTGTGGCTATGCTAAAATTTTGCACTTTCGTGATATATTGGTGAAGAAGCACTAAATCCTACCACTGCACAATCTCCTATTGTGTTTGGACAAATTTATAATACCAGTTCCGCAAAATACTGATATGTATGGATATGTAAATATAGATACATTAATACTGATTTTTTAATAAACCTGACAGACAAAGACGAAAATGTTGTCCTCAAAAATATGTTACTTGACTGAACCTAGTATAATATTTTATTTGCTTATGAATGGCGGTAATGATTTACCAAGTAGGTAGAAAATGAGCGATTCAGCCCCTATTCTCACAGATATTAGAATAAGAGATAGAAACGTTACTATATTTTAATCAGTTTAGAAACAAAACGGCAACATTTATACAAGCACTCAAAACAATTAATCAAGAAGTAAACGCTAAACTAACGGCATATATCGTTACAGAGTGGACGTAATTTTTATCGCGAGACTGGATTACAGCGGCAAGATCCGTTATGGAGAGAGTACCATGAGATGCCACTAGATATGGAGACGAGCAAAATCTCGAGAATGGGATAGAATCATGATTACTATCTTTTATTTATTTTTGGTTGCCGTTGTTACGAATGAGCTGCACCCTAGAAGATACTTCAGTCCCTGGTTCAGAGTTATTTTTTAATTAAAATTCATAGTGCATTAAAAACGCTAAGACCTCTCGTTGTGATAGTACCAACAGTAGTCATTAGATAGCAGGCTAATCCAAAGATCGAACGGAACACGAGATTTCCCGAACTGTGACGTGAACCGTTCGAACAGTTCGAGTCGTTTTCAAATAGAGCCCTGTTGTTGTTGTGGTCTTCAGTCCTGAGATTGGTGTGATGCAACTCTCCATCCTAATCTATCCTGTGCAAGCTTCTTCATCTCCCAGTACCTACTGCAGGCTACATCCTTCTGAATCTGCTTAGTGTTTTCATCTCTAGGTCTCCCTCTACGATTTTTACCCTCCACGCTGCACTTCAGTACTAAATTGGTGATCCCTTGATGCCTCAGAATATGTCGTACCGACCGATCCCTTCTTCTAGTCAAGTTGTGCCACAAACTCCTCTTCTCCCCAATTCTATTCAATACCTCCTCACTAGTTATGTGATCTACCCATCTAATCTTCAGCGTTCTTCTGTAGCACCACATTTCGAAAGCTTTCATTCTCTTCTTGTCCAAACAATTTGTCGTCCACGTTCCACTTCCATACATGGCTACACTCCATACAAATACTTTCAGAAACGACTTACTGACATTTAAATCTATACTCGATGTTTACAAATTTTTCTTCTTCAGAAACGCTTTCCTTGCCATTGCCTTTCTACATTTTATATCGTCTCTACTTCGACCATCAGCTGTTATTTTGCTCCCCAAATAGCAAAACTCCTTTACTAAGTGTCTCATTTTCTAATCTAATTCCTTCAGCATCACCCGACTAAATCTGGTTTGAACGCTGTGCCTGTTTGACCATTGTTCCGCTTCTTCACCGCATAACGTCAGTCTCCTGAGTCATGCGTTCCCCGCAACGCGATCCTCAGAGATTGTCTGCAGTGTACATTAAGAATTTTTTTTCCAAATTATTAAAAAAATTATCAATTACTGCCCTTCTCCTGTCACTTATCAACAGTTTAAAATGCATTATCTTCTCCTTACATTCGAAATAAAAGGGACAGTATACGTAGAGATGGTGTGGCATGCCACTTAGCAGTCCTTGCAGTGTAACGCTGTATTGTTATGAGACATATTTTCCTAATTTAATCTCTGTTTGCTTTGAAAGAAAAATAGTACGTGCATGAACTTGTAAGGTAAGCTTCTGACGAATTTCATTTTCAAACCCGGCATACTGCTTGCGCTACGTATAACCGTACACACAGAAGGAATACATCCACGAACATACCTAATTTCAATTGATTACTTTCTTAAAAATAACATCTTTTAGTGGTTCTGTATATTTGTGTTGTACACCAGCACAGAAAGAACTGCAACGGGTTTAATTTTACCTGAATACGTGAATTTATGATTTTTCCCTAGTTTCTCAATTTTCTTACTAAGTATCGTATACCATGGTCCTTTGTTTTGACCTTCGGAATTTTGGTAGAGGGTTGATCAAATTGTTACACTCTGATCGCAGTGCTGCCTCTCTATGGTATCCTATCTTTTTGTTTGAAATTAATGTTTTAGTGCATAACAAAAAAATGTTTGACCGGACCGTTACATGCGTCATTACCTAGACTAAATGGGACTGAGGTGAATTTGCCATGTCGATGGAACAAGCTAACAAGTTGTATATTTTTCAATGACTGTAAATGATGCCATGCGCTGAATGAAATGCACGTTTGCAGTGGGACAACGACATGTGTCCACGGAGGTAGGTTTCACCTCTTCCTCTAGGCTATCACTCTCCAAAGCTAATCATGTTGGAACAGTACCTTAGTTCAAATCACAAACACTGATTATCAGATCATATCGTGTCCTTTCGATCTGTTACAAAGTGAAAACTTTCCTTATCCATGTGCGTGGTAACAAGCAATCGTTACAGTCCAATGGGTCCCTGTTAAATTACATTATAACTCACTCCATCACGAAATCATGTCACTCTAAGTCACCGCCTAGGGACTACGTAATAAATAAAAGATATCACATAGCTGTAAATAGACAGACTCCCGTAAACCAATTCACTCACTCTTAAACTACTCCTTACTAAAATAAATGAGTAAGCATCTTACTCCATATAACATGAACGTACATAATAAACACTTTTGGTGTTCATGTCACTTCACCTATTAATACCATTATAAATCGGCTGCAAACAATGATCAATTTCATGAAGATAATTTAAAAATATTTATACACTTTTACATTTATTCATTACGAAACACTGAAGTACTTTTTCCTAAGCAGTAATTTCCGTCCTCCTTGATTTTTCTCTATAACTATTGTAAATATACACCCTGATAAGCCGAACATTATGGCTACCACCCACCACGACATGATGGCGTTGCACGTGACGCTGTAACAAAAGTATGTAAGCGCAGTAGACACGGTCGTGTGTACATCCTAGTGAAGATGTGGGCTGTAAATGGGGAAATCCGCTGAGATAAGCGGCTTCGACAAAGGGATGGTTATTATTACTCAGAGCCTGTGAATGAGTATCTCTAAAACGTCGAAACTGGTCGAAGATTCAAGTGCTACTGACGTTAGCATGTAGGAAAAGAGGTAGAAGGACAGTGAAACTACCACTAGGTGCTAAATGGTTGGAGGTTCACGCCTCCTCGCAGAATGTGGGGTTCGGAGGCTTGTCTGCTCTGTAAAGTAGGACAGGTGGTGACTTGTGGCATCTCTGCCCATAGAGCAAAATGCTGGTGCATGCACAAGTGTTTTGGAGCACACAGTTCATCGTACATTGTTGAACATGGAGCTGTCACCGGGATGAATGGCGGCTTGAACCGTCCAGCCCGCCACGGACGCAGGCTGGTGGGAGCGATATTATGCTGTGGGAGACACTCTGCTGTGTTTGCATGGGACCTATGGTAGTAATCGAAGACACGCTGACAGCTGCGAGCCACCTCCATCCAAATCAATTGGGTTTTCCCGACAGCGATGCCATCTTTCAGAAGTATAAGTGTACGTATCTCGGAATCAGAATTGTGCTACAGTGATTTGAGGAGCATTACAGTGAACTTAAGTTCAATTCTCGGCCAACAAATTCGTTTGATGTAAACCCTACGGAACCCATCGAAGGTTGCGCCGGCCCTTGTGGCCGAGCGGTTCTAGGCGCTTCAGTCTGGAACCGCGCGACCGCTACGGTCGCAGGTTCGAATCCTGCCTCGGGCAAGGATGTGTGTGATGTCCTTCGGTTAGTTAGGTTTAAGTAGTTCTAAGTTCCTGGGGACTGATGAGCTCAGAAGTTAAGTCCCATAGTCCTCAGAGCCATCGAGGTTGCTATCGGGTGACATCACAACATAGTGACCTATTATTTACGCGAATTACATGACCAGTCGGTAGACATCTAATAGGTAGTGCCTCGTGCCATTGTGAACTTACCGACAAACTGTCGAATCCATGATAAAGAGAATCGAGTTATATATTTCGTTACAAAGACGGACAAACAAGCTACTAACCAGGTGGTCACAATATTTTGGTTCATCCCGGTGATGCTTCGCAATTGTTAAATATGCGTGGGAGTTGGATATAAATACTAATCTGGAATATCAACTTCTGATAGGTAAAACTGTCTATGCTTTTCAATGAAATTTAATATCTGGAAGTGGCATAATGCGCTACGGACATTAATCCGTCGTTACTCAGATGTATATGATACACAGTTGAGAAAAATGCGATATTTCAAATACACATATAACAGGCGCAAGAATAGTTCTCGAATAGGCCAGTAGGTCGGTTTAGACTCATATTGGTTCTATAGAGACCACTTCACGTTGTGTCCTCTTTTTATGCCACTGCTGTCACCGACAGGGACCTGCTAGTTGTAGTACCACACTGTCGTGGGGACTCTAATTGTAACGCTGTTGTGTAGTATTGCGTTACTTGCGTCTAAGGTGTAGCACATCTGAACGGGAGCACGTGTTCACAAATTTATGTTACTTCCGTCTGAAATGTATACCGCAGTAGTCGATCGGTGGACGACGCCGTTGGTGTGGAGCAGTGCCCTAATGTGGTTTGCCATACGTTTTCCCCTTTCTCCGGTAGTATTCTGTTGTAGTTTGATGTCATTCCGACCAGTGGTGTTATTTCTACAGCGTTTCAAACGCTTAACTCTAATTATAATCACTATATATAAGTTTCACCTAGGTTTGGTAGTTTCTTTAGGTTTTAAAATAAAAAGAGTTATTGGCGTATGGCGAGTACCATATGAACACTAGTACGGCAGTCACGGTTTTTAATTTAAAACCAAGGTATTCGCCGGCCGCGGTGGTCTAGCGGTTCTGGCGCTGCAGTACGGTCGCAGGTTCGAATCTTGCCTCGGGCATGGGTGTGTGTGATGTCCTTAGGTTAGTTAGGTTTAAGTAGTTCTAAGTTCTAGGGGACTTATGACCTAAGATGTTGAGTCCCATAGTGCTCAGAGCCATTTGAACCAACCAAGGTATTCCAAAGTGAAAACTGTGGACATGTAACTCTCCGTACCACGATCTATATACATCACTTGGACCACCTTCTTAAAATTTAACACGGTGTTGGTGTATACGTAGGAAGAGGACAAACTCTGTTTGTGCGCCACTTAATTCACGTTATTTCGTTGTATTAAAACAATTTACAATTGGACGCGTTTCGCTTGCGCAGCTAGTTTTCGATCTTAGCTTGCAACCATCAGAATTTCATTAAACAAATATTTTTTTGTAAATTAGTCTCGAAGAAATTCCTCTTTCAGTTGTGGTTCAATAGTTTTATTTTGATGCCTGTGCGAACAAACATTCACACCGATAAAAACTCCATAGATTAATGATTTGGCTTCTGTGGATGTTATAGGCGTTTCTGGTATGATTTTTCTCAGTTAAACATAAAAAGCAGAGAAGTTACAGTTTGCTGTATTGATGAACCTTTTTTTACTTTCAAAAACAGGGAAAATACATTGCACTTGTTAGTTTGTTACTGTATGTAGTGTATGTTTGTTTAATTATTTACTTATTAATAGAGTGGCTTTGTGTGATTCAAGCAGTTTAATTGCATCCCGTCCCTCCCGTGATGTATAAGGGGCGTTCAAAAAGAAATGAGCGGGAGGCATACATACAGAAACCAGTCCGTGTGTATTAAAATATTGACGCCGGCTGTTGAGACAATTGTCCCACTGTGACACAAGGCGGTGAATGGCTGTCATAAAATTCCCGGGGCTGCAATGTTAACACGTTCCGCACGTACAGCTGGACGTCGACGTCAGAGGTGAATCGTTTGCCCCTCAGAGCCATTTTAAGGGGACCAAAAATGGTGTAATCACAGGGAGAGAGGTCCGGACTGTATGGAGGATGGTCGAGAATCTCCCATTTGAATTTGTGAAGGAGCGCCGCCACTGTGTTGGCCGTTCGGGCCTATGCATTGTCGCGGAGCAGAGTGACCCCGCGGATAAGTTTGCTTGGTCGTGTTGATTTGATCGCTTGGCGAAGGGTGGTCAAAGTTTGTGAGTAACACTGGGCATTCACTGTTGTCCCGTGCTGCAGGGAGTGTATCAGAATGGGGCCATCATAGTCAAAGAAGATAGTCAGCATAACCTTTCCTGCACATGTGTGGATAGCCTTGGCTTTTTTTGGTTGTGGTACCCGTAGATGCTTCCACTGGAGACTTTGTCATTTTGATTCTGGTTCGAAGTGATGACACCATGACTCATCTCTAGCCACAACTCGTGCCACGAACTCTTTCTTTTCTCGAGCATAGTGCTGCAGATGAGCAAGACAGTGGGCAATTCGACATGCTTGCTGGTGTGGTTGAAGATTGTGGGGTCCCCATTGGGCACACACTTTGCGCATGTGCACTCTTTCCTTCATGAAGGTGTGAAAACTTCCGACGATCAGTGCGACCACAGCGGCTATGGCTTTCACTGTCATCGACGGTCCTGGGTAATGAGTGCATCCACCAGCTGGACGATGTCATCGGTAATACAGTGTGGTGCTCCAGGCCGTGCATCATCAGCTAATGACACCCGTGCTTCCCTGAAGCGCTTGTGCAACGCCTTGACCCTTGCAAGGGACATGCAGTGTTCGCCGTACGCTTGTGACATTCGCCGAAAAATGTCCACCCCTCCTATTCCTTCCGCTGTCAGAAAACGAACACCTCTTTTCTCTTCTTTTGATGCCTACATGTCACTGTTCCTCCCCCCATGAACCATGGACCTTGCCGTTGATGGGGAGGTTTGCGTGCCTCAACGATACAGATAGCCTCACCGTAGGTGCAACCACGTAAGGGTATCTGTTGAGAGGCCAGACAAGCGTGTAGTTCCTGAAGAGGGGCAGCAGCCTTTTCAGTAGTTGCAGGGGCAACAGTCTGGATGATTGACTGATCTGGCCTTGTAAAACTAACTGAAACGGCCTTGCTGTTGTGGTACTGCGAACAGCTGAAAGCAAGGGGAATAGGGGCAGCAGCCTTTTCAGTAGTTGCAGGGGCAACAGTCTGGATGATTGACTGATCTGGCCTTGTAACACTAACTAAAACGGCCTTGCTGTTGTGGTACTGCGAACAGCTGAAAGCAAGGGGAACCTACAGTCGTAATTTTTCCCGAGGGCGTGCAGCCTCACTGTATGGTTAAATGATGATGGCGTCCTCTTGGGTAAAATATTCTGGAGGTAAAATAGTCCCCCATTCGGATCTCCGGGCGGGGCTACTCAAGAGAATCGTCGTTATCAGGAGAAAGAAAACTGGCATTCTACGGATCGGAGCGTGGAATGTCAGATCCCTTAATCGGCCAGGTAGGTTAGAATATTTAAAAAGGGAAATGGATAGGTTAAAGTTAGATATAGTCGGAATTAGTGAAGTTCAGTGGCAGGAGGAACAAGACTTCTGGTCAGGTGAATACAGGGTTATAAATACAAAAGCAAATAGGGGTAATGCAGGAGAAGGTTTAATAATGAATAAAGTAATAGGAGTGCGGGTAAGCTACTACAAACAGCATAATGAACGTACTATAGTGGCCAAGATAGACACGACGCCCATGCCTACTACACTAGTACCAGTTTATATGCCAACTAGCTCTGCAGATGACGAAGAAATTGAAGAAATGAATGATGAGATAAAAGAAATTATTGAGGTAGTGAAGGGAGACGAAAATTTAGTAGTTATGGGTGACTGGAATTCGTCAGTAGGAAAAGGGAGAGAAGGAAACATAATAGGTGAATATGCAATGGTGCTAAGAAATGAAAGAGGAAGCCGTCTGGTAGAATTTTGCACAGAGCATAACCTAATCATAGCTAACACTTGGTTCAAGACTCATAATATGAGGTTATACACATGGAAGAATCCTGGAGATACTAAAAGGTATCAGATAGATTATATAATGGCAAGACAGAGATTTAGGAACCAGGTTTTAAATTGTAGGACATTTCCAGGTGCAGATGTGGACTCTGACCACAATCTATTGGTTATGAACTGTAGATTAAAACTGAAGAAGTTGCAAAAAGGTGGGAATTTAAGGAGATGAGACCTGGATAAACTAACTAAACCAGAGGTTGTACAGAGTTTCAGGGACACCTCAAGGGAACAATTGACAGGAATTGGGGAAAGAAATACAGTAGAAGACGAATGGGTAGCTCTGAGGGATGAAGTAGTGAAGGCAGCAGAGGATCAAGTAGGTAAAAAGACGAGGGCTAGTAGAAATCCTTGGGTAACAGAAGAAATATTGAATTCAATTGATGAAAGGAGAAAATACAAAAATGCAGTAAATGAAGCAGGCAAAAAGGAATACAAACGTCTCAAAAATGAGATCGACAGGAAGTGCAAAATGGCTAAGCAGGCATGGCTAGAGGACAAATGTAAGGATGTAGAGGCTTATCTCACTAGGGGTAAGATAGATACAGCCTACAGGAAAATTAAAGAGACCTTTGGAGAAAAGAGAGCCACTTGTATGAATATCAAGAGCTCAGATGGAAACCCAGTTCTAAGCAAAGAGGGGAAAGCAGAAAGGTGGAAGGAGTATATAGAGGGTCTATACAAGGGCGATGTACTTGAGGAAAATATTATGGAAATGGAAGGGAATGTAGATGAATATGAAATCGGAGATACGATACTGCGTGAGGTGTTTGACAGAGCACTGAAAGACCTGAGTCGGAACAAGGCCCTGGGAGTAGACAACGTTCCATTAGAACTACTAACGGCCTTGGGAGAGCCAGTCCTGACAAAACTCTACCATCTGGTGAGCAAGATGTACGAGGCAGGCGAAATACCTTCAGACTTCAAGAAGAGTATAATAATTCCAATCCCAAAGAATGTGGGTGTTGACAGATGTGAAAATTATCGAACTATCAGTTTAATAAGCCACAGCAGGAAAATACTAACACGAATTATTTACAGGCGAATGGAAAAACTGGTTGAAGCTGACCTCGTGAAAGATCAGTTTGGATTCCGTAGAAATGTTGGAACACGTGAGGCAATACTGACCTTACGACTTATCGTAGAAGAAAGATTAAGGAAAGGCAAACCTACGTTTCTAGTATTTGTAGACTTTCAGAAAGCTTTTGACAATGTTGACAGGAATACTCTCTTTCAAATTCTAAAGGTGGCAGGGGTAAAATACAGGGAGCGAAAGGCTATTTACAATTTGTACAGAAACCAGATGGCAGTTATAAGAGTCGAGGGGCATGAAAGGGAAGCAGTGGTTTGGAAGGGAGTGAGACAGGGTTGTAGCCTCTCCCCGATGTTATTTAATCTGTATATTGAGCAAGCAGTACAGGAAACAAAAGAAAAATTTGGAGTTGGTATTAAAATCCAGGGAGAAGAAATAAAAACTTTGAGGTTCGCTGATGACACTGTAATTCTGTCAGAGACAGCAAAGGACTTGGAAGAGCAGTTGAACGGAATGGACAGTGTCTTGAAAGGAGGATATAAGATGAACATCAACAAAAGTAAAACGAGGATAATGGAATGTAGTCGAATTAAGTCGGGTGATGCTGAGTTAATTAGATCAGGAAATGAGACACTTAAAGTAGTGGAAGTGTTTTGCTATTTGGGGAGCAAAATAACTGATGATGGTCGAAGTAGAGAGGATATAAAATGTAGACTGGCAATGGCAAGAAAAGCGTTTCTGTAGAAGAGAAATTTGTTAGCATCGAGTATAGATTTAAGTGTCAGGAAGTCGTTTCTGAAAGTATTTGTATGGAGTGTAGCCATGTATGGAAGTGAAACATGGACAATAAATACTTTGGACAAGAAGAGAATAGAAGCTTTCGAAATATGGTGCTACAGACGAACGCTGAAGATTAGATGGGAAGATCACATAACTGACGAGGAGGTATTGAATAGGATTGGGGAGAAGTGAAGTTTGTGGCACAACTTGGCTAGAAGAAGGGATCGGTTGGTACGACATGTCCTGAGGCATCAAGGGACCACAAATTAAGCATTGGAATGCGGCGTGGAGGGTAAAAATCGTAGAGGGAGACCAAGAGATGAATACACTAAGCAAATTCAGAAGGATGTAGCCTGCAGTAGGTACTGGGAGATGAAGGAGCTTGCACAGGATAGATTAGCATGGAGAGCTGCATCAAACCAGACCGAAGACCACAACAACAACAATGTCACTGTTTGCAATGCGACTGGCGGCGTTGAACGATTGATGCATGCTGTTGCTAGCTCTGTATAGTCACGTGACGTGCACGCGTGCCCTCTTGCGACGTACTGTGAACTTTCACACTTTTGTCGGAACCACACCTCGTTACACACGCCATGATATTACCCTCCTGTCACCGGATTGCGCATTCCGGACCCCGGGTCGTTTCATTTTGTACGTCCCTTACAATCGGCCGATTTTCCGTGTGTTTACAGCTCGTGTTGGGGATAAATGTGCTTCTAACGTCTATTTACGTCTGTTGTAAGTAGGCTGTTTAAGATTTTTGTATTGGTAATTCCACGTAGCGCTCTGTATGTGCTGTGTGCAGTGTCTGGCTGGTTTGCATAGTTGTTGGAATATCTGCCATTGTAGTGTTGGGCAGCTGGATGTTAACAGCACGTAGTGTTGCGCAGTTGGAGGTGAGCCGCCAGCAGTGGTCGATGTGGGGAGAGAGATGGCGGAGTTTTGAAATTTGTAAGACTGGATGTCATGAACTGCTGTTTTATATCTGCACAGGTTTTCTGAATTCTTCTGGAAAGTAAAACATGTTTTATAGTAACTTTTGTGGTATAGCTACAATGAGACAGCTTTTTTCGTAGCACAACAATACGTTACATTATAGTACTTTCTTCACCACGGCAATAAGCATAATAACTACGATATCTATACACAAAGCATCTCACTTTTGTTTATGATGAGGTGAGTACATTGACTTCAGCAGAACTTTGCTTACAGAGGACGATAACTACGACACTTCAACAAAATTATCTTAAAGCAAGACGCACATTTAGCGCTACAGGATACGCATTTCAGTGATTAATTTTGTACTTAAAATATTTATTTTTAATGATATTTGAAGTACGATGATACAAAGGTTTTCCGTGATACATTTCATTCCATTGCTGTAATCTGTAACACCTGAGGGTATAATTACATTAATCCTCAGGGGGGTACACGCTTACTTTGTGTACCATGTGTGTGGCAAGCACAAGGATCACTAGCTAATATGGTATTTGCTTATACAACTTTACACATCGGTACCATATTTCTCTAACACAGAATTACACAGCTATCTGATCGTTTAACTGAGAGAGACAAATATTTATTTTACTACATCAGTGACAGATGTTTACGTAATTACACAGTTGGGTAACTTCACACTTATGAAATTGTATTTTGTTTGTACTTTGTGAACTCATATTTTTTCAGAACCATTGTGATACTATGAGAGCTTAGAATGATGTATTTGGTAAGGGAGCATGATTTTAAAGTACGTTTGAAGTAGATGACACTATTGAAATGAGCAGAGAATTTTTTTTTTTTTTTAGGTTTTGACATTATTGCAGAAAGCTACGACGATTTTGAGTTTTGACTGAGGTGTTATGATGTTATTATTACAACGACCATGTGTATTTTGCTGTTGTGGTATGTTTATGATCAATAAGCTGATGCTATATGAGGAATTTGATTATGCTATGTATTTATTATGATGTCCGCCCCAGTAGCTGAGTGGTCAGCGTGACGGATTGCCGTCCTCTGGGCCCGGGTTCGATTCCCAGCTGGGTCGGAGATTTTCTCCGCTCAGGGACTGGGTGTCGTGTTGTGTTCATCATCATTTCATCCCCATCCGGCGTGCAGGTCGCCCAATGTGGCGCCGAATGTAATAAGACCTGCGATATGGCGGCCGGACCTGCCCCGCGAGGGGCCTCCCGGCCAATGACGCCATACGCTCATTTCATTATGATGAAATATTGAAGAAGTGTCGACGAATATGTATATGTGTAATAAGGTAAGGAATAATGGGTAGTGGTTAGGGACTCTGATTCATGAAAGGGATGTTGGAATCCTAGAATCGCACTTTAAGAGTTATGAAATGTGTGTACATGTGTGAATCTATCACAATGCCGCCGAAAACCTTTTGAACACTGTTAAATTTATAGGATTTTGTTTCTACACATTTGTAACGCAAATTCTCGACCTGTGAAATTTTTTTAGGTGAGACTGTCGCTGCTGTCGTAAATATTTCGGTAAGAAAGTTAAGTGACCTTCACGTAATGCGTCGTGGACGCCCAGCTGTGCCACCTGCCTGGAGAAAAAGACATTAGGTGGAGAAAAAAAGAGAGAGGCCATTATCCTCGCTATTGACATTTCTTTGTCGAAAGCATCGCAAATACGACACCCTCAAACTTGAAAACATGATTACACTGTAGAGTTCTTAATTTATGATATTTACTGAAATGAAATGATGCATGTCTATTGTCTTGCTAGTTGAAAGATTGTTTACTGCTTTATGAAATGCCATATGGCTAGTGAATGACGTTTCACGCCTTGCTTTGCCTATTTTGTTTAATATCTAGTTCCTAGCTGCACTGCAACATTGGTTAAAATAAAATTTTATAGATGTAATAATATAAATATTTTATGCCTACAGATCCAGTAAAAAATAACTTTATGATGGATGTACTCCAAAAAAATGAGGGAGCACAAAAAGACATTTCCACTTCACAGGAATTGCGTACATAATTTTTGTCAGTGACATGGTAACTTGTCTGCTAGAGCAAGTTACAGTGATGCATCACTCTAGTGTTAAGATGTGACATAGGTATTAGACATGGCCGTCTTAACTGTAATATATTTTCTGCTTGAGCTTTTTCATGATTAGGTATAAGTTATTGCATTTGCTGCTGCTGTTTGCCAGGCATAGTGTTATTAAATTTCACTTTGTGTTACTCAGTTAATCTAGTTTTACTACTGATTTATTTTTCTTGTTTGTTGCGCATTGCCTTGTATTAGTTGTAATATTGCATTTGCTTTGCTAATTTATGCTGCTTGCTTTGCAATTTGAATTTTTTGTCATTGCTGTCTGTACTAATTGTTTTGTGCTGCTGCATTGCCTCGTTCCTTAGTTTAGCATCTGAGCTCAGTAGATTTAAGTTAGCTTAAGATGGGGTAGGCTATATGAGAGAACGAGTTGTGATGAATTGGAAGAAATGCATTGAGAAGCTATAAGAAAATGGTTTGGCCAAAAAAGTATTTTGAAAGAGGATATGAGCAAAAAAGTTGGGTTTAGGGACAACAGGTTTACGTAGGATTTTCTTCGAAATAAATGATGAGGTGAGGTAATGGAAAATAAATAAAGAGGTAAGAAACATGTGAACATATAAATACAGAAAGCATACTTGGATAAAATTTTTTTGGGGGAAACAAATGTTGAAATAAGACGAAAGATCTATGGAATGAAGTTATAGGTAGGACTGCAGTACCAAATGTTACACTGAAAACAAACCCTGCCCTTTCTTCTTGTGTTATTCTGCTACGTGTTTGTGTACTCTTGTATATTTGTGTTTTTCCTATCTTTATGTGTTTAGCTGATATGAGTTACATTGTAGAATTTTTCTGATAATATGTTATTTACCTTGTAAAGATGCTTAGACATTATTTATTCTGTTTTGTTTTAATGCTCATGTGTGAAGTTGATGTTTCGAAAGTTATTCTGATCTTTATGTATGTACTTATGTCATAATTCTTGTAACACTGATGTGCATGTTTATTTCTATTCTTTTGTAAAGCCTGTTTTACTACAAATGTTATCTGTACTATTATGTTCTTTAATGATGTATTTTGTACCTTTGTTATTGTTTTCTTATGTTATAAAATTGTAATTGACACCAGTTCATCAAATTAAGTAACTTGTGAGTCACATTTCACTGCACACGTTTCTGTTGGTCACAGTATATGGACAATATGTGAGAAGTAGGGACTGTTAGTGTTTGCACGTGCGTTAATAATTCAGCAAGGGACTGGATAACAGCATTGCTGGTTCTAAGGACAATTCTAAAAACTGTGTGAGTGCACAAGTGGTGGTTTATGGACTTGCTATATTCTCCGCAAGACTCTTCGATGGTGATTGTGCACCTGCACAGTCGCAGCAGATGGCTGCTGGCCATCTCTACAAGGACTACAGTGGGTCTAGTCTGTGATGACCTACCTACCAATATTCTTCAAAACTTCGACTGACTCTGCGGTGGGTTTGCTCTGTTGTGGCCCATTACCTGTCTGCATGTCAAGAGTCAGCACTGTATTTTCGTTGGAAGGACAACACTACTTCTTCAAGACTGCATGGAAATCCACTACTTCCGTGTGCATTTTCTTCTACTGCTCAGACTTTGAGAAAAACACTGCTATTTTACTGTGATGAACGATCAGGACTGTCTTTATGGACTGTGAGAAAATTTTAGCTTTTGACCAACATTGTATTAATAAGTGTGTGCATTTGATTTCTTTGTTATTGTAATTATGAAAAAATTTTTCAAATCTGTATTGGCCACTGCCCAAAACAATTTGTAAAATTTTTTGTGGGGAGCATGGGGGCTGTTTAAGTTTTTATATTGGTAACGCCACGTAGCGCTCTGTATGTGCTGTGTGCAGTCTGTGGCTGGTTTGCATTGTTGTTGGAATATCTGCCATTGTAGTGTTGGGCAGCTGGATGTTAACAGCACGTAGCGTTGCGCAGTTGGAGGTGAGCCACCAGCAGTGGTCGATGTGGGGAGAGAGATGGCGAAGTTTTGAAATTTGTAAGACTGGATGTCATGAACTGCTATATATATATTATGACAATTAAGGTAAATATACTGTTTGTTCTCTATTAAAATCTTTCATTTGCTATCTATGCCTATCAGTAGTTAGTGCCTTCTGTAGTTTGAATCTATTATTTAGCTGGCAGTAGTGGCGCTCGCTGTATTGCAGTAGTTCGAGTAACGAAGATTTTTGTGAGGTAAGTGATTTGTGAAAGGTATAGGTTAATGTTAGTCAGGGCCATTCTTTTGTAGGGATTATTGAAAGTCAGATTGCGTTGCGCTAAAAAAAATATTGTGTGTCAGTTTAAGCACAGTCGTGTATACTTTATGATTAAGGCCTTAAACCAAACTTGTCTTTCTGTACGAGCTCGTATTACTTCCTAAAATTATTCAAATTCATGAAGTCATCCACAAAGGAACGAAAAGGATTTCTTTCAGAAAACTTTAGACCTGACTAGTCTATGCGCCGTGCTGCGTATTCTAATGCCTAGGATTATAAGGCATATGTGAGAGAAAAATGGCATAAAATTTTCAAATAATTTTTTATGAAATAATTTTATAACAGACGAACTATTTTGTGAGAGAAAACCCGTAGAAAATTTTTAGATGATTTCTTTATTAAATAATATATATTTCAACAGACGAACTATTTTGTGATAGAATAACAGTATAAAATGTTCAGTAAGTAATAAATATAATAGCAGATCTGAATTCGAAACCCTAGACCCCTGAAAATTTATACCATTGTTGTTTAAGATATTTACTAGTGCAATATTCTTTATAATGCACTGACTACTCTAAGAGGTACTGCCTACTCTAAGAGGTACGCGATTTATGTTCGGAATTGCTAATGCAAGCCGGTGTAGCCTCTCCCTTTTCCTTAGTAGTACAATGTCATTTTAGTGGGTAAAAATGCTTTGTTTAATACTGAGCTAATATCTCTCAATTGTTAAAAGCTATAGTGGACTAATCTGTGTACTCTCCTAATTACGCGCATCGTGTTAAACAAACAGCGTTAGGCAAGTGGAAAGACCATTATATACGAAGTTTGTTTCATTATAAATCTGAGGAACGAAGAACGGAGAAATTTTGAAATCCGATCGAGTGATAAGATAGAAAAGAAGTTTGTTTCATCGCAGCAGAAAGGAACTTACGATTAACATTACAGTAGTTGTGTGAATTCCCATTAAACAATTGGTCGCGCGGGTGGTAGCTGTTATCCACAATTGCCTTCCATGTTATTTTAACAACGATGAAACAAAATAAGATGTATATTAGTTTAACAGGACCCAGTTAATTACTCAACTCCACTCTTGGATGCACTACATTTATTACAGCACCCACACACAACCTATTTTAATGAAAAGAAACGAAAGTGATTACAATAAATGTGAATAAGTGTAGTCTGTAGATGAGGCAGGATAACACAACAATGAAACCAACATTTCCTATATTATTTTTGACACATGTATTATCTGAGTCCCCACTGCACAAACAATTAACACAAACGTCCTCCAAACAATCAGGGCAGATCCATTTACTGCAGCTAACACCACTTCCTGGTTGATTTGCCCCTGATCTACCACACTAGTAACATTTTATTTATTCTTCGTTTACTCTTGCGGTCTGTTTACAATCTCATCCATTCCAAGCAGTGAAAGTCAACGTCCCCGTATCTTCTTCGGAATCTGTGGTGCTTGACTTCTCCTTTCTGTTTGGGGCTTTGTAAGTTCCCATGCAATGGTGGCTAGGAAAGTAGATCTCTTCGGTGCTCCATCTTGATTGTTATTGAATTTATAAGTGCAAAATATATTTTATGAGACAGCTTGTCAAACAAGAGCGTGGCAATTTTTGTCATGTCGTGAGAAGTTACGATCTCAGGTTTTTTTGCGTCCCGTCTATTACTGTCGATAACAATATCATGGTGCATTGTAGAAATGCCAAGAACAGGATTAGTCTTTTTGGGACAGTACGACACGAGGATCTTGTGCTTTTGAAAGCCGTAAATTGAAGATTTAGCAATTGTTTGTCTGTTTGGAAGAAACTCCAAAGGTACGTCTCGTTTCTTTCAGTGAAATGTTTCCTTGTATCTAATACCCTTTTCTTTGAAACTTTCTGTAAAAGAATAAGTCAAAAACCTGCAATCGGAGGATACAGTTATTTACTTGTATGTTACATGCGTAATTTGAACGCTGGGTCGTCATTATGTGGAACATGCCATTTTACATTATCGCTGCAAATTAATTTCTACATGTGGCTACATTCTGAACATTTCTAGAATTTTTCTTTGTTTTATTTTGATTCATTTTATTAACATTTCTATAAGCGCCAGCAGTTGACCCCTCCTTTCTTACCACTACATGATGTGGGCTGTTGCTTTGTTTATAAGGTCCAGCAGGCTGCGAACCAGCTTATGTTTTTAAATTAACAGTAGGTATTGTTTTAGAGTCAACTAAAGCAGAAGTTTCCAGCCCGTACTTGGTGGGTTTGGTAGGTATGAACTTCCGAAAAGAACAGTTAGCACTAAATGCTAACCGTTGTTCGTCTAGAGTAAGGTATTCACTTCACTAGAAGTATCCCTGGAAACTTTGTGCTATTGCTTCAGACTTATCAGTTTCCGTTCTCAGGTTTATGCCTCTAACATTATCAGATCGTAAGCACTGTAAGAGAAAGCGAAATCTTTGATCACTAATTGATAAGTAACATGATTCTTGGTCAGTGCCTGTGTAATTGTCCCATATTTGATGAGAGTTTTACCTAGTTGGTCTTATTTTACACATAAGATACAGTAAACCCAACAATGCTCTAATTACTCTTTCTTCTAATTAGGGGCACCACAGTCCTTGGCAGAATGTGACCCGACATTCTCTATGTTAAAATTTGTTCAACTGGTTATTATTGTAATGACATTATCATCAAAGAAGATGCGAAACAGGTCAGCGTCAGAATTTATTCCTCGCGCTCTGTTTCGCGGTCCAGGCAGATGTTTGTTTATACTGTGTGCTCGAGTATGCACGTTAGTTGATGCCTTCAGTTTCAGCCATATTGTGATGTTATCTTTACCCAAGAAACATCTTTCATTTTCATAGACACTTAAAACATTGTCTTCTGCGTCCTCTGACATCTCTGGCTCAGAAGATGAATGGTGGGGACTGAACACTACGTTGTCTTCTTAACCTTCCGAATCATCAGAGAGGATGATTTCTACCTCTGCGTCTCTAAGTTCGTCAAACCAATCGAAAGTGTTGCCCCACCGGAAGTTTTCTTAACATTCCTTCCTTTATTTGGTATAAACATTCGAATATTACCGGTAGTCGTGACTGTAAAAATTCAGAGGAAGAGTGAAAATGAATAGAAATAAAAAAGGGATAGAAGTATAAAAGCAATATGAAGCATATTCTGCAATATATGGTATAACCCCAATGATATAGATATTAAACATTGAAAAATTAACAACTGAGCTATCGAAACAGAAAGTAAATGGTAACAGCAATAGTCTCGTTGACGACAATTGTAAACCTGAAATTAAAGTTATATTTTCTCGTATTGGAATTCAGATCTGGAAGCTGGAGAGATCTGTAGATCTAATATCAGCGCAGTGCCGGACACTTTTACCTAATAACACTCACTTTTTTTTTATACAACAAGGGCGCAGTGTCGTCCACTTTTAATTAATAAAACTCACAGTTTTAACTTTTGCCAGCACTAGGCCGTCCATACATGTTGTTTACTATCACATAATTGATAAATATTCTAAATTATATCAGCATATGTCCTTGTGTAAAATTCATACGCAAATGTTACATAATTTTACAACACATACAATGCTGCATTGAATACAACAATATTTACAGAGTCTTTGCTACTGCCGTGGTGATTATAGGGCATTCATTTTAATTGTCTCCTGGCGTGGCTGGTGTTCCTAACCTTGACTGATCGGTCAGTGCACTCTCGCACCACCTGCTAGTATTTTGCGGTTACACATCAGGCGTGACTCATCCCAGCCAGCGCTTACATTCATTAAAGTTAATAACGACGCAAAGCTATCTGACGTCTGTGTACTGAAAAACGAAATGATATCAGATTACCTCTCATTTTATACTTCAGATTTTATTTTCATTTCATTCGATAACTTAACTAGGCATTCAGACAAGATTCACAGGTCTTTTGAGAGAACTGAAGATACCCTAGATCGTGATAACAGATAAAAAAAAGCGAAACTTGGTTCAAATGGCTCTAAGCACTACGGGACTTAACATCTGAGGTCATCAGTCCCCTAGACTTACAACTACATAAACCTAACTAACCTAAGGACATCACACACATCCACGCCCGCCGAGGCAGGATTCGAACCTGCGACCGTAGCAGGAGCGTGGTTCCGGACTGAAGCACCTAGAACCGCTCTGCCACAGCGGCCGCCGCGAAACAAATCCTGTTGCCTCAATTCCCTTGTAGACTATTATGGACTTTGCTGCCCAATGTGCTGTATGCATTTGTACCTCAGAACTAATTATTGTCTGTGTCCTAGGTGGGATTAATATTTTGTGCTCATTAGCTGTGTGGGTAACATTTCTGCCTCGTGATACAATTAATGATAATAATGCTTCGGCGGAAATACCTCGCCTACTAATCCCTAAGGGCTGGCGCAAACTGAGACGCTTCTAGCACGTGTGACGTGACACGACACTACAGCGCGACACGCACGTGCTGCACGAGTCGCGCGGGTCCAGCGCATAATGCGCCGCGTACACCATACTCAGCACGCGCTGACTGGCGACGCTCTGCGATGACAGAACCGAAGCGCCTACAACCTGTTACCTTTCTCAAACGATTTTACAGAAACTATTCACTGAAAATATTTGATTTTTGCCTTACTTGTAGCGTTATATGTCAACTTCGTGGGAAAGTTCCCATCATCTCCCTAATGACCATTCTTATTGTGATGTACACATTTTAGTAAGACACTACTCAAAACTCAAAAAGTTTGCAACGATAAATTAGGGGTCGTTATGATTTTGCATTTGGTGCGTAATACACCATATGTTGCTGCGTATAAAATTTAGGTAGCATGTTGAATTTTTGTTTATACTTGGGAGGAGGTCTCTATCTGCCTCCGATCTCGAGAAAATTGATCCCATTTAGCGCGCTCACTTCCGATCTCACGCCCGCGAGAATGAAATAGTCAAAAGATCTCTCATATATCCTAAACCGCTCGAGACATCGAAACGAAAGTTTGGCGAATGATAGCACTCAAGGAGGAGAGTGTTTTGCCAATTCGTAATCACACGGAACTTTCTTATCTATGGCGATATATCAGTACATAAACTTCCCTTTTTATTTATTTCACTCCAGTGACTGTAATTTTTTAAGAGTTACAGACAGTTAGCAAAACAAGAGCTTCCTAGTACCAAAATAAACATGAAATTTCTTCTTTTATGTTACTGCAAACCGACACTATGAGGTTTGTCATAAGCTATTGAGCTCTGTGTTTGCTAATTACTTGTTTAATGAGGCACTCTATTTCGGAATTCTGTCTCAAAAGCTGCTGTGAGATTAGTTTGGCAAATTACACTATGACAAAGGAAGTACAATTAACCGTGTCACCAAGAGAAATGTTGCCGTTACTCACAAACGGTGACGCTTCTTCGAATGAGAACAACTCACACAAAAATAGATTGCCAATTCTGTTGGAATTTTGGTGGAATCCCCGTAACTCATCGTATTTTGAACACTGAACAACTGGAATGGAAACTTACCAAAGGGTTTTATTCCTTCTCTTTAACTGAGCAGTATTAAAATAACGACGAGCGTTCCTTCAGCCGGAATGATAGGCACATTCCAGATACTGGTTACTCACCTACGGCTTGCCAAACTGACAAAGTGTGATCGCAAATAAAATAGTTGTTATTGTAAAAAATAAACAATTGATCTGTCACACAACAGAATGGTCAGTGTATTATCAGCAGCGGAGGATAATGCGCGCAACAGGAATGCGCAAGCTAGCCTTGTGTGCCTTGTGAGTTGGAGTTCGAAACACATTGTCATGAAAGTAGATCTGCCTTTGTCAAGAGTGTATTTCAACAAATTAAATATATCTAATCATAACTCTCTTTTAGGATATTCCTACTTTCGTAATAAAACCGACCATTTTCTTCGGTTGTGTAGCCTGTTGTATAATTAGTTTATTAATGCTGATAATGTGCATGCAACAATTGAAATGCTTTTTCTCATCACGGTGAACCAATTAAAACATTGTTAATTGTGACTACTTTTCGATTGTTTCTGGCTTGCAGTGGAAATGTGATGTTCACATGCATGTAGTACAGTGCGTCGTATTACATTGTTACATCCCTATCCAAGTAATCACAGTGAGACTTTCGTGAAATCTTCTCGGGTGAGCAGCCGAGTAAAGGCGTCGTCTTCTCGCAACGTTTCGAAGGGTTTCGTACCCATCATCTTCAAGCGAAGTGTCGAGATGCTGTGCTGCTGCTCACATCTTTTACTTTCCCCTCTTTGGGGAAGTGTGTGTGGGGGAGTTTGTAGCCTTTCGGCTTTTACTCCCCTGTGAACGTGTGTGTGTGATTTTTTTTCTATAGTTTTTTGGTGTCTGTGACTTGTGATGTTTGTTGTGAATGAGTCTAGTACTTGCCTGAGGTAGGCGAGAAGATTGGTGTTATATGGGAAGGAACTGGATTAGGGATTGGGTTTTGGGATTTTCTCTTCGACTTAGTCGTCGAAGATCGTCACAGGGCGCTTATGCTTATCGCGGGACATGTCGTACCGACCTAGGGAGTGGATGAGCGCGTTTTCGGATCTGGAAGAACCCTCATAGAAGGCCCTTGCCAGATCCTGGAAACGCTCCCTCAGGAGTGGGATTTCGGCTGCGGCGTGCAAGTCGTCTGTGGGGAATCCAAGAGGTAGGTGCAGTGCCCTTCTGAGGGCGCGGTTCTGCAACCTCTGGAGTTTGTCCAGGTGCTGCTTTGCCGCATATCCCCAGACAGGGCACGCATACTCCATTACTGGCCGGATCAGGGCCTGATAAACATTTACTGCTACTGGGAAGGGAAGGGAGCTGTTTGTGTTCAGGATAGGGTATAGAATGGACATTCTGGCGCAGACCTTCCTGTGGACCTCGTCTATGTGGGGTTTCCACGTAAGACGAGAGTCCAAGGTCCGTCGAGATGCTGTGTTGCGCGGTCCTATAAAGGCTCCTGGACCAGTGACTGATTCCGGGCGCCGACCAATCAGGTACCTGCGGAATCGGCCGCCGCGCCAGTGGTGGAGGGTTCGCGGCGCGGACCGGGCGTCGAGTCCCTGCCGGTTCCTAATACGTCTGTGGCCGCTACCGTCTTCGTGCCGGAGCGTTCTCTTCTAATTTTAGTTATTGCGGGATTCCAAGCTGTACTAAGTTGGAAACCAGTGTCTCGATTGATCAGGTTGCTGTTCAACCGAATTTCTACAGCCTCTTTGAAAACTGAATCCCAAAATCCTTGAGCGTCACACAGCTTCTTCGTACCCTCAAAGAGGAAGGTGTGTTATACCTTCATGCACAGAGTTGCCACCACCCAGCACAACGCAACTCAGTGCTTAACACACTTGTGCACAGGGCCAAGTCTATCTGTGATGATGACAGCCTACCTGCAGAGTTACAACACCTAAGGAAGACCTTCCGCAGCAACGGTTATAATGAGACGCAAATCTCGCGCGCCCTACACAAGAGCAGGAAGGTAGACACACCAGAAGAAGAAGATGAGACCAGATGCCTGGCATTTCTACCATACGCGGGACCGCCAACAGCCAAGATTGCCCGCATTCTGGAGAAACACAACATCAAGACAATTTTTCATGCCCCAAGTAAAATTAAGGACATACTTGGCTCAGTCAAAGACCACCTAGGACTGCAGACTCCGGGCGTATACAGTATTGAATGTGAATGTGGTACGGAATACATCGGACAAACGCAGCGCTGCATCACGCAGAGGCGCTCGGAACACATTAGAAATGTACGCCTTGGTCAGACAGAAAAATCGGCGGTAGCGGAACATAGCATTAACGAAGGACACACCTTCCTCTTTGAGGGTACGAAGAAGCTGTGTGACGCTAAAGGATTTTGGGATTCAGTTTTCAAAGAGGCTGTAGAAATTCGGTTGAACAGCAACCTGATCAATCGAGACACTGGTTTCCAACTTAGTACAGCTTGGAATCCCGCAATAACTAAAATTAGAAGAGAACGCTCCGGCACGAAGACGGTAGCGGCCACAGACGTATTAGGAACCGGCAGGGACTCGACGCCCGGTCCGCGCCGCGAACCCTCCACCACTGGCGCGGCGGCCGATTCCGCAGGTACCTGATTGGTCGGCGCCCGGAATCAGTCACTGGTCCAGGAGCCTTTATAGAACCGCGCAACACAGCATCTCGACACTTCGCTTGAAGATGATGGGTACGAAACCCTTCGAAACGTTGCGAGAAGACGACGCCTTTACTCGGCTGCTCACCCGAGATGATTTCACGAATGGAATACGCCGAGAAAGTCTCAAATCACATTTAACAGTGAGACTTGTACACTTCAGATCTTGGACGCTTTTTACCAGGGCACAAAGGGATCACACCTGTGGCGATTGCCTCTTTCTAAATTTTTGTAACAGATCGTACAGATATGCCAGCATACTAGGCAGCGAGAAGATAACCTTGTTTTACTTTCATGCCTTGCTTCCCAATGACATGATTCTATAATATTCCTTGCTTCCTTATTGAGTACCCTCTGTCCCTTCTTGCGATCTGAAAACATCGAGGAGACATTTGTTACAATTCCAGAGGCTAATGGCTCATCGGTTATAGAAATATGCAGTTTTCTTGACAGAAGAAAAACAAAACAACAGAAAACTATATGTATATAAATAACAGAAAAGTATAATGTACTAACGAAGAAAGCTGGAGCGTTTAAATGGCGCAAAACGAAACACTACCCAAAGGCAATAAAATTTGGTACACAGTAAGGCAAAATTTATCGTATGGGCTATACTACCACTGCTCATATGAACCGTTCCGATGTGAGCATATGGCCGGGCTACTTTTCCGCTCCCCGCCTCAAATTTCCCACGATGCTGGCGAGGCACGCGCGACGCGCGGTGCGAGAAACTGTAGATGAAGACAAATGGGAGATACAATACTGCGTGAAGACTTTGACAGAGCACTGAAAGACCTGAGTCGAAAGAAGGCCCCGGTAGTAGACAGCATTCCATTAGAGCTACTGACGGCCTCGGGAGAGCCAGTCCTGACAAAACTTTACCATCTGGTGAGCAAGATGTATGAGACAGGCGAAATACCCTCAGACTTCAAGAAGAATATAATAATTCCAATCCCAAAGAAAGCAGGTGTTGACAGATGTGAAAATTACCAAATAATCAGTTTAATAAGCCACAGCTGCAAAATACTAACGCGAATTCTTTACAAACGAATGGAAAAACTAGTTGAAGTCAACCTTGGGGAAGATCAATTTGGATTCCGTAGAAATATTGGAACACGTGAGGCAATACTGACCTTACGACGTATCTTAGAAGATAGATTAAGGAAAGGCAAACCTACGCTTCTAGCATTTGTAGACTTAGAGAAAGCTTTTGACAATGTTGACTGGAATACTCTTTTTCAAATTCTAATGATGGCAGGGGTAAAATACAGGGAGCGAAAGGCTATTCACAATTTGTACGGAAACCAGATGGGGAGCCAAATAACTGATCATGTAGAGAGGATATAAAATTTAGACTGGCAATGGCAAGAAAAGCGTTTCTGAAGAAGAGAAATTTGTTAACATCGAGTATAGATTTAAGTGTCAGGAAGTCGTTTCTGAAAGTATTTGTATGGAGTGTAGCCATGTATGGAAGTGAAACTTGGACGATAAATAGTTTGGACAAGAAGAGTATAGAAGCTTTCGATATGTGGTGCTACAGAAGAATGCTGAAGATTAGATGGGTAGATCACATAACTAATGAGGAGGTATTGAATAGAATAGGGGAGAAGAGGAGTTTGTGGCACAACTTGACAAGAAGAAGGGACCGGTTGGTAGGATATCTTCTGAGGCATCAAGGAATCACAAATTTAGCATTGGAGGGCAGTGTGGAGGGTAAAAATCATAGAGCGAGACCAAGAGATGAATACACTAAGGAGGTTCAGAAGGACGTAGGTTGCAGAAAGTACTGGGAGATGAAGAAGCTTGCACAGGATAGAGTAGCATGGAGAGCTGCATCAAACCAGTCTCAGGACTGAAGACCACAACAACAAGGCAAAATTTGTCGTATGGGCAATACTACCACTGCTCATATGCACTGTTCCGATGTGAGCATACGGCCGGGCTACTTTTCCGCTCCCCGCCTCAATTTCCCACGGTGCTACCGAGGCACGCGCGACGCGCGGTGCGAGAAACTGTGCCTCAACCACAACGCCGCGCGACCTGGCGAAGGCGCGTGTCGCCTCCCAGTCGCGTCGCGTCGCAAGTTGCCGGTCTCATTTGAACATGTGAAGTTACAAAAATGCTCGCTGCACTGCGTGGCGCCACAAGCGCTATACGTATCTCAAATATCGCGTGTGGCGCGACGCAGCGCACGCGCGTCTTTGTAACATCCCAGGTTCAAATGGGACCGCGCAAATTGCGACACGACGCGACTGGGAGGCGACACGCACGGTTTCTCGCGCCGCGTGTCGCGCGTGCCTCGCTAGCACCGTGGAAAATATGTGGCGGGGAGCGGAAAAGTAGCCCGGCCATATGCTCACATCGCATCAATGCATATGAGCAGCGGTAGTATTGCCCATACGATAAATTTTGCCTTGCTGTTTACTAAATTTCATTGCCTATGGGTAGTGTTTCGTTTTTCGTCATTTAAACGCTCCAGGTTTCTTCTTTAGTACATTATACTTTTCTGTTATTTATATCTGCACAGTTTTGTCTTGTTTTTCTTCTGTCAAGAACACTGCAGACTTCAGTAACTGATGAGCCGTTAGCCGCTGGAATTGTGTCATATGTCTCTACGATGTTTTCAGATCACAAGAAGGGACAGAGGGTTTTGAATAAGGAAGCAAGGAATATTATAAAATCATGTCATTAAGATCAAGGTAGGAAAGTAAAACAAGGTCATCTTCTCGCTGACTAGTATGCTAGCGTATCTGTACCAACTGTTACAAAAATTTAAAAAGGGATAATCTCCACAGGTGTGATCCCTTTGTGCTCCTGATAAAAAGCGTCCAAGATCTGAAGTATAGATGTCTCACTGTGATTACTCTGATATGGATGTAATAATGTAATACGACACACTGTACTACATGCATGTGAACATCACATTTCCACTGCAAGCAAGAAACAGTCGAAAGGCAGTCACAAATAGCAACGTTTTAATTGGTTCGCCGTGATGAGAGAAAGCATTTCAATCGGTGTATGAAATTATCAGCATTAATAAACTAATTATAGAACAGGCTACACAAATGATGAAAATGGTCGGTATTATTACGAAAGTAGGAATAACCTAAAAGAGTGTTATGATTAGATATATTTCATGTGTGGAAGTGTACTGCTGACAAAGGCAGATCTACTTTCATGACAAAGTTTTCCGAGCTCCAACTAACAAGGCACACATGGCTAGCTTGTGCAATCCTGTCGCGAGCATTATCCTCCGCTGCTAACAATACGATGACCATTGTGTTGTGCGACAGAGCAATTGTTTCTTTCTCTCAATAACAAATATTTTATTCGCCATCACACATTGTCAGTTTGGCAAGCCGTAGGTGAGTAACCAGTATCTGGAATGTGCCTATCATTCCGCCTGAAGGAACGCTCGTCATTATTTTAATACTGCTCAGATCAAGAGAAGGAATAAAATCCTTTGGTAAATTTCCATTCCAGTCGCTCAGTGTTAAAAGTACGATGGGTTACGTGGATTCCACCAAAATTCCAACGGAATGGGCAATCTATTTTTGTGTGAGTTATTAACCTTTTCTCATTCGAAGATGCATGACCGTTTGTGAGTAACGGCCACATTTCTCTTGGTGAATGGTTTAATTTTACTTCCTCTGTCACAGTGTAATTTGCCAAACTCATCTCACAGCAGCTTTTGAGATAGAATTCCGGAACAGAGTGCCTCATTAAACAAGTAATTTTTTGGCAATCACAGAGCTCAATAGCTTACGAAAAATCTCATAATGTCGGTTTGCAGTAACATAAAAGAAGAAATTCTATGTTTATTTTCATACTAGGAAACTCTTGTTTCGCTAGCTGTCGGTAACTCTTAAAAAAATTACAGTCACTGGAGTGAAATAAATAAAAAGGGAAGTATAGGTACTGATACATGGCCATAGATGAGAGAGTTCCGTGTGTTTAAGAATTGACAAAACACTCTCCTCCTTGTGTGTTGTCATTCACCAAACTTTCGTTTCGATGTCTCGAGCGGTTTAGGAGATATGAGAGATGTCGCGAGTATTTCATTCTCGCGGACGTGAGATCGAAAGTGAGCGAGCTACATGGGATCCATTTTCTGGAGATCGGAGGCAGATAAAGACCTCCTCCCACATCTGAATAAAAATTTAGCATTATAGCTACATTTCATACGCAGTGACATATGGTGTAATACGCACTAAACGCAAAATCATAACGACCCCTAATTTTCGTTGCAAACTTATTTAGTTTTGTGTAGTGTCTTACTAAAATGTGTACATCACAATAAAAATGGCCATTAGCAAGTTTATGGGCACATCGTCACGAAGCTGACATAAATCGCTACAAGTAAGGCAAAAATCAAATATTTTCAGTGAATAGTTTCTGTAAAATCGTTTGTGAAAGATAACAGGTTGCGCGCGCTTCGGTTCTGTCAGCGCAGAGCGTCGCCAGTTGGCGCGTGCGAAGTATGGTGTACGCGTCTCAATATACGCTGGACCCGCGCGGCTCGTGCGGCACGTGCGTGTCGCGCTGTAGTGTCATGTCACGTCACACGCGCTATACGCGTCTCAATTTGCGCCTATCCTAATTGTTGGCTGACCTCATGTCGCGGATTACTTTAATATTCCCTATCGTCATACACGAGTGGTCGTCTTCTCTGGGAGATCCAAAATTCTTTCATTATCATTTATAAATGAGTGGTCAACTTCTGTGGTTGATCCAACACTCTTTCATCGTCGTATTAGCTGTTTATGGACTCATCGTAGCCTAAATATATACGTATTGCAGCAGAACGTTAAGCACTGCTTGTAATCATTTGAGACCAACTACCAATTGTTGCAATAAAGTTTAATCTAATCTTCTCAGGACCATTGTGTACTGTTTGTCCTACGAGCAATTGTGTCCACTTATTTGGTTTGATGCCATCCTCTTCCTCTGCGTCAGTTACAAGCTAGCTAAATAAAGAAACATAGAAGTCTGTTTTCTCTGTATACAGGGTGTTACAAAAAGGTACGGCCAAACTTTCAGGAAACATTCCTCACACACAAAGAAAGAATATATGTTATGTGGATATTTGTCCGGAAACGCTTACTTTCCGTGTTAGAGCTCATTTTATTACTTCTCTTCAAATCACATTAATCATGGAATGGAAACACACAGCATCAGAACGTACCACCGTAATTTCAAACACTTTGTTACAGGAAATGTTCAAAATGTCCTCTGTTAGCGAGAATACATGCATCCACCCACCGTCGCATAGAATCCCTGATGCGCTGATGCAGCCCTGGAGAATGGCGTATTATATCACAGCCGTCCACAATACGAGCACGAAGAGTCTACATGTGGTACCGGGGTTGCGTAGACAAGAGCTTTCAAATGCCCCCATAAATGAAAGTCAAGAGGGCTGAGGTCAGGAGAGCGTGGGGGCCATGGAATTGGTCCGCCTCTACCAATCCATCGGTCACCGAATCTGTTGCTGAGAAGCGTACGAACACTTCGACTGAAATGTGCAGGAGCTTCATCGCGCATGAACCACATGTTGTGTCGTACTTGTAAAGGCACATGTTGTAGCAGCACAGGTAGAGTATCCCGAATGAAATCATGATAACGTGCTCCATTGAGAGTAGGTGGACGAAACTAAAATGAGCTGTAACATGGAAATTAAGCGTTTCCGGACACATGTCCACATAACACCTTTTATTTATTTGTGTGTGAGGAATGTTTCCTGAAAGTTTGGCCGTACCTTTTTGTAACACCCTGTATACACATACGCATATGTAATTTCTTTGTACGCACTTTATAGGGTGTTCTGTTGCCTGTATAGATGATGATTTAGTTCTTATAGCCTTGATTCTGTACTTGTTTTGCAAACTTTCTGCTGAATGTTAGCTTTTATGATACATAAGTATAGTATATGATCAGTTGCTTAACTATTCACTTAGTTTGTGTTTTGTTTCAACTGATCCCTTTTTGTCTTTTTTTATCTTGAATATAGAGGAAAGATAGATGACAGATTTTAGTTCAGAACGATGAAGAGGGAAGAACTCACAGCGTGAAAAGGAAGGAGGTAAATATTAGTCAACTCGGGTAACTGGTAGGCGTCAGCTAACTAGCAATGCAACGAGTGCTATTGCCCCCTGAGATTTCTTGATACGCTATTCCTGTATGAGTCATGGTGGATGCAGCGGTCTGTACGCCACCTGTTTTGACGCCAGCCTTCAGGCACTTGTCTGTTCCCTGAAAGCGCATTCAGCTCTTCTAATATACACAGGAGGCTGTTGTTGACATGAATTAATTTCTCCTGTACACAGACACTGGAAACGTAAGAACTTTTATTTCTACTAAGTCAGATTCACGTAAAGGATCCGTTAAAAACTGGTTCTTTTCCCAGTAGTACTGAAAGAACTCCTTATAAATATTGCAGCCACAGTTTTCCGAGCGCCTAGCTTCAAATATCTCTGTTTTTATACTGTTTTGTGTACTTGTGGACCAGTCTTGGTTTAAGAACGCTCTAATAAATTCTTGGCATGCTTTACATGTTTTATTAGCTCCTGTTCCCCATGATATTGCGTCCCCTTCAGAACGACTGGTTACAAATTTTTCTGCTGTTCTGTCATGTTGTCAGGTATGATGCCCTCAAACTGATGAATGAAAGCAACAGGACGTATAATACCTTTGCTAGATAACTTGTGAAATTTGTAAGCATTGGCATTACTGACTACTTCATGAATATGAACAGCACCCTTACTTTTTTCCCATTAAATCCAAGTTTCGAGTTTTTGTTTTAACTCAACTTCTACATTACCTATGTTTTTACTCATCTCAGTTGAGGTAGGTTTTCTTGCTTCTGTTCTATTTGTCTTAAACGACCCTGAATCGTATTCGTATTACTATCACAAACAGATTGTATTCGTGATACTTTAGAGCTAAGGACTGCATTTTCGGCCTTTACGTCTATGACCTGTTTGTTTTGTCTTTTATGGGTATCTTTGCAAGTTTTGTTTATTTTACACTGATCATTAATCAGTTATATGACTTCATCCCTAACAGACAATACAAAAGTATATTGAGCTTGCATGAGATCATTTATTTTCTCTACTTCATCATCAATCTTAAGATTAACCTCTAGCTTACACCTATCTAATTTTAGACCCTATTCATTACTCTCAAGATGAATTCCTTTTTTACAAGCTCCTATTCTAGTTTAATGAGTATTAACTCTGGTCTCTAAACGTTTAAAATTACGATTAATTTTTGCTTTTTCATCGTTTGTTGCTTCTATTTTATCAGCAAGTAATTTTTGCCCTTTCTTTAACTCATTTCAATCCTTTATTATTTATTTTTGTCCAGGTGCTAATTCCATTAACATTTCAACCACACTTTTAATATTATCTAGAGTAGTCAATGTATGAGGTGATGCTGTTCCACAGCTTAACTTACTTGCTCTACTTGCTGATTCGTTAGCAATGTTGGTGTCAGAACTACCACCTCTGACATCACCATTCACCACACTTAATTTATTTTTGACATTCATGTCATCTACATCAGAATCCATCTCTCTAATTTTACTATTGCTACTATCTGAAAGTGTGTTTTCTTGGAAAACTTCTGTATCTGCATCAGATGATTCTGGTAAATAGCTATTTGATTTTGTATACTTTCCTTTTTTTCCTATTTTACTAATTTCATCTGGCATGCTCTGTAATTGGCTTCCTTCTTGAGTTTCATTACCCTGAGGCTGCATTGCCTCCCTGCTTGTAGCATTGCACCACTTTCGCTTTCCCCTGACATTATGTTATTAAGGAAATTATTATGAAGCAGTTTAAAAGTATTCTTAAAAATCTCTATTGTTGTTAATACTAGCTCCCTCTCGCTAGCTGTAAAGTGATTAGCATACCGCTACCTTCTGCTCTGGCGCGCTGCTGCTGCTCGCCGCATTGCCTTTGTCATGTTGGGTGTCTTCCGCTGCCGTACTCGACCACAGACGCCTGTCCCTGCCTTTCGCCGCTCTCTGACTCTGGACTGCAGCTTGTGGAAGCGACAGGTGCTGCTGCATGTGATTCGCCACGCCTGCTGTACGCTGCTGTGCTAACTACTCGCTGAAGAGTTGTTTCTTGTAGCAGAGAAATAAGACGTAATGCCTTGGACTACGAGCACACTATAACTTTACACTTCAACTTGCATTTTCGCGTTTTCACTTTCAACTATGTACGTGATGCGGATTAATTAGCGGCATTTACAGATTTTGTTGCTTAATAGTTCAAAGGGACTTACGAAAGTTCAAACAAGATATAATTTCACAGTTCACACAGTGTCACTTTTTATCTATTTCACTGTTCATACATTACTGATTCGGTCGTTTTGTGATAATCATCACAGTTCACTGTCCTCACCATGAGTTTCACATCTCACGCGGTTTACAATTCTCATTAATGGACAGTAGCCTCTCCATCCCCACAAAGGATGCCATGGATTAAAATTATGCGTTGTCGTGTTGGAAGCCAGATCTGGAAGCTAAAGTGATGTGTAGAGATTAAATAAGAGTCCTTAACTATTCTTTCCACCAACCTGTCGTCTTCTAATGTTGTAACCCCAGCGCAGAAGACAGCTCGTCGGTCGAGGGATATTCCTCGGCGTAGGCTTGAACCTGTGTTTGGGCTTTCTATTTATGGGATGCCACTTGCCCAGGTTAGTCTCTGTATCTACAGAGGGAAAGACCTGTAGTACTGACAATGATGGTAGGCGACACTTCTCATTAATTTATACTGTTTGTTTATATTTTAAAATATATCGTTTTACACTGCCTTCTACAACACTCGACATAGCTTTCATAATAGTACGGTAACTTTTCTAACAGCTAACGATATAGAGTACGACATGTCCGTCCGAAAGAGAGATACACGTCCGGCTCTGAAGAACACCCGAACAGAGTGACTAGCGCAGCCGAAGTACTTCGTCTCCCAGTCGCGCTAAAGTGACCCGAAGGTGCCTGGAGCGCTTCAGTTGTAATATTATTACTCTTAAGTTTCTCAAAACTAGTGAAATTTAATAAACAAAAACGGTAGACTCGCAGTGTAACCATGAGAGACTGTCATACTGAAAACTGGCTTAAATACAATTAAAAGTATATAAATAATTAATAACAGAAGTTAGGCGTTTTGGCGCCTAACATCCGAATGTGCCGACCTATCAGAAGCAAGTTCAGTACAAATGGCGGACTCCTCCATGGGAATAGTATATACAGTACAATCTGTTGCTTGTACCTCACTCCACTTTTGTCCCATATGCTACTTCACGTGTATCAAGCTGCATCAATGCGAGCTTCTAGCAAGATAAAATACTGGCAGCCACAGCCTGGAATATCATACTGAGCATACAATCTGGATAAACCTGTTTTTATACTCTCTAACAATAGCCACGTTCAAATAGTAAAGGTGAAATGCTGGCTTTTAAAGTGGAACTTGGAGGTATAAAAATTCACGTCTTTGTAATACCCCTACAGCCAACAACGTAACAAAAGAAAATCGCTGGGCAACAAAAGTCTCCTGCTTGACTACTCAAGGGTTAACGGAAGACGAAAACTAGGTGCCTGGCCCGAGTCGCGCCCCTCTGCCACTACATCAAACTTTGTTGGTCGCACGTACGTGTATAAGTGCGGTCACGACTTTCCGTTTTCTTTGTCTTTCTTAAAACACTAACTAATAATACATGCAACACTTAATTTATGAGTATATCACTGTACTCAATTTAAGATAAGAGCTAGAGTGGTTTTCTCGTAAATTGTACCAGAATATATGGTGCCACCATTTTCTTGTGCTATTAGCAACATCAGCACACTAAATTATTTAAAAATTAGTGAGAAATTTTTTTAACATTGCAGATTTACTGATTGACGTAGATGCAAGTTAGAAGTCGACGCCGTTGAAATTACGTCTGCGGCTTGTAAAATCACACAATCGCCACCCTCAAGGTCACTGTCTCCAAGGATATAAAGATCGGTACCAAGTATTTCTAAAGGTGTTCTTGAACTTTTGCCAGCAATTTTCAATTCTGAAGTGGTTCGGTATATGATAGAAAACGCACTCGAACAATTCAGAAAGTTTGATTACGAGTGTGACACTCAAAATAGGTTTTCTACTTACTTTTATGAAAGGCGTTTAGGAAAAGTCGACAAGTATCGCACAGAATGGGTACCCTACTCAAATTCGAAAAATGCTGTTTCCTGCTTATCAGCTTTTCGAAACAAAACATAACAAATAGGTAATTATAAATTATGGTTTGAGCTGAATAAGTCTTCGGAAACCGAAACAACTGGCAACACCACATATCAGAAACATATAGACGCTGAAAAGGAGTAATAGTACAATATTAATAGAACGTTTATACACGTGATTCAGTTTCTGAGTTCACAAAACATGACTTCTCGTGGAAATAGCAGAAAATTATACTATAGGACAATTGGCTGGACTGCATTCAAATCTTAGAAAAATGCGATGCAAACATTACTAAACACGGAAGACGTGTGACGAATGATAAAAGTCTCATGAATATGCCTACAGATCACGGAGACAAAATTCACAGTGAAATAATTTCTGTATTTGCAATACAATTCCAAGGTGAAGGGTTAAATTTATGCCGAACTAATAAATATTTTTCGGTAATACTTTATTGTACATACGGAATAAGTTTTTGCTATTGTTTAATTCGTTTATCTCAACAAATACTTCCGACAGTTGAAAATAACGCTTCTTAGCTTCTTGTTGAATTTTTGATACGGTTGACGCCCATTTGCCTTCCTTTAATACAGAAAAGCTACCAAAACATAATTTCGGTGCTTAAAATTTAAGGGGCATTTGTTCAAATAAGCGAGGTATAAGCAATGGTTGGCAAAACCGATTGTTTGAGTCATATCCACGAGCTTCTCATGCACCGAGTGCCGCCCATTGTTTAAATTTGTTAATCTTTCGTATACTTTCAATTTTGATCAGCCTAATAGATACATAATCAGACATTTTAACTTGAAGCAAGTGTATTTTACTTTTCCTTTGTTATAAAATGAACAATAAAGCTTTTGCTTATTCACTACCTAATGAACAAAGGCGATAAAGCCTTTCTCCAGTAGGACCTATGAGTGGTTCGGAAATGTTCTAAAGATTATATACTTTTTTTTCTTTCATCTTTTGTATTGAGGAGCTGTTGGATCCCAAAAAGCATACGTCATGTCTTCATTCTTCTACGGAAACCTTACATTCTCTTCCGAGCAATCCATCGCACACGCCTCTAGTGTCAGCGACCCCAAAAGCAGACAAGATAGCAGACGAAAGTTACCAGTACTGTTAGCTCCGTAGCGTGCAGGAAGTTAACTTCCTTAGAAGGTTTGCTAATAGACCGACGCCCAACAAAAAAGGAGCCAACACAAGTGAAAGCAAACTGAACACGACCGAATGCCTTATGCTCATGCGCTGTTGGTGTTTACACCGCCGAGCGTTGTCGTTTGCTGATGCACGTTCGCTCGAGTTCTCTTCGACAGAACCGGGGTTTGGACCAGTTTTTCGGCGCTTTCAGCACATTCACTATAGTCTCCCAAGTATTGCTTTCCGCGAAGTGCCAAACAGGATTGCAGCTCGGACATTCTATACTGTGTACGTAAAACAACTCTTTCTCTAAATTATCAAGAAAATCATATTTTTCGAATTGAAGTCCTTCTCCCATTACCCAGCAATAATCTAAAAATTCGTCATCGTTTCCATGCATTTCAAATTAATAATTTAGTGGAGACTGGAAAAAACTTATATGAACAGGACCGTTATAACTGACACCTGATCCTCTTTATGAAATGATCGCTTGGGATTTAATGTCAGGCCAAGCGATGAAGCTACAAATAGGCGAATTTTTGTGGCGGCAGCAGCGGTTAGGAGAGTATACATGTGGTCAATGCTGACATGTAGGCTCACTTTTGAGTGTGTGGTGTGTCTGCCACAGGATTTGTGATGAGTGTGTACATGTGGTCAGTGCTGGCATCTGGACTCACTTTTGAGTGTGTGGTATGTCTGTCACAGGAATCTGTTTAGCCTCAGTATGCCCCCGGAGAGCTTTACACCGTCGTTTCTTTACTGTTGTACTGTAAGAATTCCCGTGTTAGTTCCTCAACAATTACTTTCGCAGTTACATCAGCTGTTAGGTGTTACATTGTCTTAGTTTGAAATCCTTGTGAGATATGCCACATGGCTAAAGAATACGAATTGTTCATTTCCGATTTCGTTGTAATGTTATTTCAGCGCTTTATTGCATCATATGGCTAACTGAAACCTCAAATTAATGATCTCTGTGATTGTGATATGATGATTGATGCGACAGAAAAATTATTGAGCAGTTACGGTTTGATTACATTTCGTGAGAAACAGTGGGACACTTTACTACGGAAACTGTTGGTATATTCAGGATTTCTTGATTCACAATTATAACAGTGAACATGAAATATGAAACGTTTCAGTCGTATCTTAGCTGACACATTTCGTACTTTAAAAACTTCATCTTGTCTAAAAGAAAAAAATTATGAAGACTAAGAGAATAAATTATATCTGCTGGTAGACAACACAGTCATCCTGCCACCTTTCGGTCAGTTTCATGTCGCAATAGTTAGGGCAACAGGTGAGCAGATTTGCAAATCCCGCCACACAGCAGTGGCTGCAAGGAGGTGTAGGCAGGGAGGTCACTGAAAAGAGGGATCACGCAGCTTACCCTGAAGTACAGAGGTCTGCAGGTGTCATGGAAATGGAAATGAGCGATTGGCGTCATTGGCCGGGATACCCCTTACGGAGCAGGTCCGACCGCCTTGGTGCATGTCTTACTACCTTCGACGCCACATTGAGCGACCTGCACGCCGGACGGGGATGAAATGGTGATGAAGACAACACAACACCGAGTACCTGAGTGGAGAAAATCCCCGACATAGCTGGGAATCGAACCCGCCGTCCTTAGAACGGCAGTTCGTCACGCTGACCATTCAGCTATCGGGGCGGACTGTAGGTGTCATGTGTTTTGCGATCACGATTATGAAACTAGTAGGCTGTGGCACGGGGATTCAGGCGGTTAGAAAAATGAACAGTGACACTCTCTTAGAGCTTGGTCGAGGCATGACATAATGCAATCACAACCACACGGAACACTGTTATAACAAAGACCGACAAATGCCACATATTGAGAATATTGCCCTGAGCTGGACAGCAAAGTGGTTAACACACTGGACTCGATTTCGGTAGGACGACGCTTCAAACCGGCATCCGGTCATCCGTATTTTGGTTTTTCATGACTACCACAAATCGCTGAAGACAAATGGCGGGATGGTTCCTTTTAAAGGACACGCTTACTTTTCTTCTGCATCTTTCCCTAATTCGAGCTTGAGCTCCGTTTCTAGTCACCTCGTTGTCGACGGGACGTTAAACATTAATATCGTCCTCCCCCTCCCTGATAACATTCCAAAGGTGCCATTCGTGGTCAGATACAGCAGCGCCACCTAAAGACTTGTCTAGAATCTTAATCTATATTCAAACAATAATTTCTCACAAGCATATTTCCATATTGTTGTCCGACACATGTATACCGATTATTAGTACGTTGTGCTTCTACACTACCGTAAAAAATTAGTGCACTATTTTAGAGGTTTCCAATTCACTCAAGATCTGTTATTGCAACAGTGCACGAAGATTACATAAAATGATTACATTTATAGATCAATAGCACAACTGGTTCTGATGTACCAGGTGTTGGCCCATGGTGAAACAGTCATTTTAGTACGTGGTGTAGCCTCCACGGGCGACAATGCAGGCGCTGACTCTGGAATCCAGTTAATCGTGTGGATGCCGAATACCGTCCTGGAATACATTATTCCACGCCTGCTCAACAAGTTCACGTAGTTCTGTAAAAGTTGTAGGTAGACGAGTAGCACGAGTGACTTGTTCAAATGGTTCAAATGACTTGTTACAAATGGCTCTGAGCACTATGGGACTTGACATCTGAGGTCATCAGTCCCCTAGAACTTAGAACTACTTAAATCTAACTAACCCAAGGACATCACACACATCCATACCCGAGGCAGGATTCGAACCTGCGACCTTAACAGCAGCGCGGTTCCGAACTGAAGTACCTAGAACCGCTAGGTCACAGCGGCCGGCGAGTCACTTGCCGTCCCATCATATCCCAAACGTGTTCCATTGGAGACAAGTGTAGAGATTGTGCTGGTCAGGCAAGTTGCTGCACGTCTTTCAGAGCAAAATGAGTTTCGCGTCCAGTGTCGATCGAGCATTATCCAGTTGGGGCAACACATCACTTTACTGTTGCAAGAACGGCATAAGAATGAGTGTAACAACATTCCGTACGTACCGAGCACTGTTTAGCGTCCACACACGTCAAAGGTGAACGAGAGTTGCGGCTTATCGCACCACTTACCATAAGGCCTCGGTTGGGTCCAGAGTGTCTTGCACGAATGCACTCTACGTCATACGCGCAAATGACCATCACTTGCGTGATTTCATCGCTGAAGACCAAAGCGTGCCATTCCATCTTCCAAGTGACCCTCTGAAGGAACCAGTCGAGCCGTGCACTTCGATGCTGTGGTGTGAGTGGAAGACAGGCTAGAGGATTGTGTGCCAGTAGTTCCTCCGCTAATAACTGGTTCGCAACAGTTCGTGTCGACACGTCTCGGCTCAAAAGCCCTCTTATCTGTGCAGTGGCAGCTGTGCGATCCGCCACTGCTGCCCTTACAGTACGACGACCCCGCCAGATGTCTATGCCGTGTGGTCGTCCAGAACCTCTTTTACGGGTTTGAGAATGTTCACGTGACTGCTGATATCAGCATCTTTGCACAACTGAAAGGGCTACGCCAACACTAGGATGGCCACAATTTGACTCCTTTCAAACTCGCCCAGTTGGCTGTAGCAAGCACTTCTTCTCATGGCTGCCTGCTTTCTTCAAAGGTTTGCACGACACTGAGACTTCTGGCTGTAAACATTCCCTATTATAGGGTAGACACAGTCCACGCTCTGATAGCTGTGTCATTACGCTGCCATTATCAGTACATTTACTATCCTTCGGTGGAATATGCCGCCGTGGGATCGAAATCGACTTCGTCTTTCCAGGTGTACAATTTTTTCCGGGCTGTATGTTCAACATTAATTATATGCGCTTAAATAAATAATTTAAAAAAAATTTCCTCTGTTGTCAATATCAGTGAAATGTGCTTCTGTATTTAACGTTAGTTGTGGGTCAATATCAATGTTAAAAAGTTGCACTGAAAGAATGAATTTGTTTAAATAAGACAATGTCAGTTAGTCACTCATTCCACCTTCAAAAATGGAAAATTTTAAATGAGTGAATCGTAATGATAGGAGACAACATCTTTAAAATACTTCTTGTTCCGTTTACACGCACAGAAAAATATCTCTGGTCGCTAATCGATTTTGTAGCCGTATGTGTCTATGTGTATGTGTGGGTCTGTGACAGGCTTTCACGCCGCAGCCCTTCTCGTTTAGTGCCATTGCCCCCCGACGAGAGCGAGGCTGCCCTTGCAGAGGAAGAAGGGGTTGACATGAGACAAGCGTCGTGTGACAGTCGCCAGCTCAGAACTGTCGCTAGCAAGGCGGCTGCCACGTTCCCGTGCCGTGTGTAATGCGATACACTCAGCTGTTGTCCTCGTAACGTACCGTCCCCGGAGAAAAAAGGAAACGCGCCCTAACTCGGTACTGGCCACTGACGGACCTCCACCAACTGGAGCTACGTCTGTGGTATTTCTGTAGCCGGCAATAGTACGTCCTGCGAAGTGTGTTAAGAAAGCACAAACCGTGCAGGCGAATCTGCTGAAAGATATTGGTGACATAAACGTCACCGTCATACCTCTGAAATGCGTCAAGGAAGTGAGTGAAAATTAAATACACTACTCGCCATTACAATTGCTACACCAAGAAGAAATGCAGATGATAAACGGGTATTCATTGGACAAATATATTATACTAGAACTGACGTGTGATTATATTTTCATGCAATTTGGGTGCATAGATTCTGAGAAATCAGTACCCAGAACAACCACCTCTGGCCGTAATAACGGGCTTGATACGCCTGGGCATTGAGTCAAACAGAGCTTGGATGACGTGTACAGGTAGAGCTGCCCATGCATGCACGATACCACAGTTCAGCAAGAGTAGTGACTGGCGTGACGAGCCAATTGCTCGGCCGCCATTGACCAGACGTTTTCAATTGGTTAGAGATCTGGAGAATGAGCTGGCCAGGACAGCATTCGAACATTTCTGTATCCAGAACGGCCCGTACATGACCTGCAAATTGCGGTCGTGAATTATCCTGCTCAAATGTAGGGTTCCGCAAGGATCGAATGACGAGTAGAGCCACGGGTCGTAACCCATCTGAAATGTAACGTCCGCTGTTCAAAGTGCCGTCAATGCGAACAAGAGGTGCCAGAGACGTGTAACCAATGGCACCCCATACCATCATGCAGGGTGATACATCAGCATGGCGATGACGAATACACGCTTCCAATGTGCGTTCACCGCGATGTCGCCAAACACGGATGCGACCACAGAACCGGGATTCATCCGACAAAATGACGTTTTGCCATTCGTGCACCCAGGTTCGTCGTTGAGTACACCATCGCAGGCGCTCCTGTCTGTGATGCAGCGTCAAGAGTAACCGCAGCCTTGGTCTCCGAGCTGATTGTCCAAGCTTCTGCAAACATCGTCGAACTGTTCGTGCAGTTGGTTGTTGTCTACCAAACGTCCCCATCTGTTGACTCAGGGATCGAGAAGTGGCTGCACGATCCGTTACAGCCATGCGGATAAGATGCCTGTCATCTCGACAGCTAGTGATACGAGGCCGTTGGGATCCAGCCCGTCGTTCCGTATTACCTTCCTAAACCCACCGACTCCATATTCTGCTGACAGTCATTGGATCTCGACCAACGCGAGCAGCAATGTCGCCATACGAAAAACCGCAATCGCGATAGGCTACAATCCGACCTTTATCAGAGTCGGAAACGTGATGGTACGCATTTCTCCTCCTTACACGAGGCACACAACAACGTTTCACCAGGCAACGCTGGTCAACTGCTGTTTGTGCATGAGAAATCGGTTGGAAACTTTCCTCATGTCAGCACGTTGTAGGTATCGCCACCGGCGCCAACCTTGTGTGAATGCTCTGAACAGCGAATCATTTGCATATCACAGCATCTTCTTCCTGTCTGTTGAATTTCGCGTCTGTAGCACGTCATCTTCGTGGTGTAGCAATTTTAAATGGCAGTAGTGTAGACACAGAACCAGAATCTCGCTATTGCAGAATACGGAAACTCACCTAGAATATACTGCAATCTCCACGTGTCGTACCAGCGAAGAAAAGATTACACTACTTATAGCACACACTGAGGCATTCTCCCAGTTCTCCACACGCGAACGTAACGGGAATAAATCTTAACATGTCGGGTTGAAGATATCAATGATAGGATCCGCTGAGGACTTCTCTATTCTCGGTGAAAGTGATAAAGAATTACATGTTGTGTAGAATGGAATGAACGGTCCAGTAAGTATAGAATATGGATTGAGAGTGATCCGGGAGGGAGAAGAAATGAGTACGGTAGCAGAAGTGACAATAGGGAGAAACGTAACAACAGATCGTCAAAAGACCTCCCGTATCTACCTCTCTATCTCAGAGTATCACTTGTTCACGGTAATCTCAACTGTTTTTAGGATGTGTTTTAGTCTCTGTAAAAAATTTGTCAATTTGTGGTAATATCTTAAGGGACCAAACTACTTAGGTCATCGGTCCCTAAGCTTACACACAACTTAGTCTACCTTAAACTAACTTACGCTGCGGACTACACACACACCCATGCCTGAGAGAGGACTCGAACCATCAACGGGGAGAACAGTGCAGATCGTGACAAGACCCCCTACGCCGCGCGGCTACCCTGCGCGGCTCAGTCTCTGTCTTCCAATTAAACCCTTATCCTCTAAAGCTCCCTCTATCAACATGGAAGTTGTTCCCTGATTTCTTAACACATATTCAGTCATCCTTTTACTTCTTCCTCTCATTGTTTTCCATCTGTTCCTTTTTCGTCGGCTCTGCATAGAGCCTCTTCATTCCTTTGAGACGGAACTGCTTGTTCCGTTCCATTACCTTGTCTCGAGGTACCCAATATTCTTGATCGTTAATAACCCGTAAGTCATCTTTATATTCTTGTTCGAGTACCAAGAGCCTCTGTCGATGGTATGGACACCCTTTTTTCATTTATTTATTTTATGTTGCACATCCTTTCCCATTCCCCTTATGTTGCTCGCAGTTATGGACTGAGTGAGTGTCCTAAATGTCATTTCGTGAGTTGAGCAGCTGTAGTGCAAAGGTAATTGTTTTATTTGTGCTTTGGTTCCTAACTAATACTTGTGGTGAACAGTCAAAGACGCAGTTGCGGTGTGTGGTGGTGAAAACAGCATGGTTAGTAGAAGTGCCCGCATCTCGTGGTCGTGCGGTAGCGTTCTCGCTTCCCACGCCCGGGTTCCCGGGTTCGATTCCCGGCGGGGTCAGGGATTTTCTCTGCCTCGTGATGGCTGGGTGTTGTGTTCTGTCCTTAGGTTAGTTAGGTTTAATTAGTTCTAAGTTCTAGGCGACTGATGACCTCAGCAGTTGAGTCGCATAGTGCTCAGAGCCATTTGAACCATTTGTTAGTAGATGTCTCCTCTCTTCCCCCTTAGCGACGAATAGTATGTCCATTAGCTGGCTCTTTGCCACTTTCCACCACTCTGCTTCTAGGTGGCCTAGAGGATGGACAGATTCTTTGCAGATCTCCTTCATGCTGCTTGGTAAAACTCATAACATCGTAACTGAAATAACTAATCCCTTCCTTTTCAGCGCTATCTTACCAGACAACCTTTTGTGATTATTTTCCAAGCAAATTTAGTGGCTAAGAATTAGATTTCTCATGAGCGCATAGAGATCATCTCAAATCCAGTAGCGTCAAATTAATCCTGTTGTGCTTGCAGCCCATCTAGCGTTTGTTCGATTCATTTCTTTCTGTCAACATGCATTTATCGGTAACTCATCTATTGTGAATCAGCGAGCGATGCGGTGGCAACTCTTACAACAGAGAGTAAGTACTTTCTTATATTGGCTTCAAGTTAGGATTATAATCGAGTGAATATATGAAACAACTAAGTATTCTTGTGTGTGGAATTATTTGACTTTATTTGGCTTTCGCTGCAGGTCACTGACTCCATGCTCCACATTGAGCATAACTCCACGGACAAAGGGCCACAGGCTTGTTCAATTTGTCAAGGATAGGAGTTGTGTGTGATGCTTCTGAAGTTTAGCTGTTGAATCAAGAATGATCTAACACGGTGAGTGTTATATAGCTAGGGAAGGCCGAAATGCACGCTATAGGCTCACGCAGGAAGGCGTGGGGTCTGAAACAGGATACGTAATGAATGCTACAAAGAAAAGTACATAGCTGCTGGAATACTTAACTTTAATCCATCATTTGTATACATCGTTCTTGATGAGACATGGTTCATACGATAACTATCAATTGCTATGGCGCCTTGCTAGGTCGTAGCCATTGACTTAGCTGAAGGCTATTCTAACTACCATCTCTGCAAATAAACGAGGCTTCGTCAGTGTTGCATCGCTAGCTAAGTCGTCCGTACAACTGGGGCGAGTGCTCGTAAGTCTCTCGAGACCTGCCGTGTGGTGGCGCTCGGTCTGCGATCACTGAGAGTGGCGACACGTGGGTCCGACATGTACTAATGGACCGCGGCCGATTTAAAGCTACCACCTAGCAAGTGTGGTGTCTGGCGGTGACACCACAGTGAGTATTTACACTATGTGATCAAAAGTATTCGACACCCCTTAAAACATACGTTTTTCATATTAGGTGCATTGTGCAGCCTCCTACTGCCAGGTACTCCATATCAGCGACCTCAGTAGTCATTATACATCTGAGAGAGCAGAATGGGGCGCTCCTCTGAAATCATGGACTTCGAACATGGTCGGGTGATTGGGTGTCATCAGTGTCATACGTATGTATGCGAGATTTACACACTCCTAAACATCCCTAGATCCACTGTTTTCGATATGATAGTGAAGAGGAGACGTGAAGGGACAAGTACAGCACAAAAGCGTAAAGGCCGACGGCGTCTGTTGAGTGATGGGGACTGCTGACAGTTGAAGAAGGTTCTAATGTGTAATGGGCAGACATCTATCCAGACCATCACACAGGAAATCCAAACTGCATCAAGGTCCACAGCAACTACTATGACAGTTAGGTGGGAGGTGAGGAGACCTGGACTTCATTGTCGAGTGGCTGCTCATAATCCAACTATTACGCCAGTAAATGTTAAACGACGCCTCGCTTGGTATCAAGAGCGTTAACATTGGACGATTGAACAGTGGAAAAACGTTGTGTGGAGTGATGGATTACGGTACACAATGTGGCGATCCGATGGAAGGTGTGGGTGTGGCGAATGTCTGGTGAACGTCATCTGCCAAAGTGTTTGTGCAAACAGAAAATTCGGAGGGGGCTTGAATCCGTATTGTTTTGCGTGGCACTATCACAGCACAGGCCTATGTTAATGTTTTGTGAACCTTCTTGATTCCCACTGTTGATGAGCAATTTGGGGATGGCGATTGCAGCTTTCAACACGACTGAGCACCTGTTCATAATGCCCAGCATGTGGCAGAGTGGTTACACGACAATAACATCCCTGAAATGGAATGGGTTGTACAGAGTCTTGACCTGAATCCTACAGAACACCTTTGGGACGTTTTGGAACGCCGACTTCGTACCAGGCCTCACTGACCGACATCGATATCTCTCCTCAGTGCAACACTCCGTGAAGAAGAGTCTGCCATTCTCCAAGAAAACTTCCGGCACCTGATTGAACGTATGCCTGCTAGGGTGGAAGCTGTCATTAAGGCTAAGGTTGGGCCAATGCCATAGAGAATTCCAGCATTACCGTTGAAGAGAACCACGAACTTATAAATAATTTCAGCCACGTGTCCGGATACTTTTGATTACATAGTGTACTTGTGTCTTTGACTTGTAGTCAGCCCAACGGTGATGGCTGCACAGTAAACGAGCAGAGCGCGTAGTTTCAGAAAAGGTTTTTGCGTGTGTTGCTTGTGAAACTTTGATTTTAATCCAAGATCGAACCCACATGGTTGTAAGGTGGCAGAAAAACGAAGGTCGGATTGTCACCTTATATGAGAGCTTTATACATCGCAACAGGAAGGTGAATATGGCACCTAACTTAATTTTGAGGTAATTAGCATATTTCCCTAGCAGTATGTAATGCAAAAAGGGATGACATTAAATCGATGGTAATTGGCACACTGTTCCTATAATGCATGTTTGAGCAGAAGGTGAAACAAGCAGCGAGAGGTGTTTTAGTTTGGAATTCAGAGGGACAATGCAGAGGCAATGCTGTGCTACAGGGGGGTACCACGGAAATAACTTAAAGGGATGTCCAAGGTGGAAAGTCAATGAACGCCCAGGTGACTCAGATGGGGAGAGCGAGTATAACGGCCCATCTGAGGGAGGACAGGAAAGAAAGCTGTGTTTCGGAATTCCAAATGGATACGAAACATGACCAGTGACGCATTTCTGATCATATGTCCAGCGACTGGTACACATGTGAGAGTGTCAATGTACGCTTTCAGGCGTCTGGAACAAGCACAAAACGTCCGATTGGCGGAAACGCGCTTGGGAGGAGAGAAGAGCCAAAGTTTCGATGCATTTTAATGGTAGAGAGAGTTTCCACAAAATAAGAGGACGGCTCCCATTGGTCGAAAAAAACCGTGACGTGAAGAACAAAAGAACCCAGGTGGGTAAACATTTCGCCTATGAGTAAGACAAGATGGAAATTTTCGTCGAATCTCCTCTGATATGGTGTCAAGTACTGAAAAGAGTGCATAATGCTCTGTACGACACAGAGGAGTAATTTGTGTTAGATTAGATTGGGTTAGATTAGTTTTCGTTCCATAGATCCGTGCTGAGGAGATCCTCGTGGATGTGGAACACGTCATACTACGTTCACAGCAGCTGATATCCAGCTAGAAACCAGCTGTAGCATCGTTAACCTCCAACTGTGGGGAAACCAACCATCCAATTAGTTAATTGTTCTTGCGAGAACCGAGAGGGCATTGTAATATGCACACTGCTCTAAACCATGCACGTGTACAGCACCACATTGTAAAACTAGGGATGAGCACTAGTTCTCTCGCATAACGAGAAACATAGGGAATGTTTCTGCTGGTGTAATTAGTTTTATAGGAATTTCAGCAGATGAGAGCGGCCTAGCAGACGACAGCTCATCTCAGCTGAAGGTAAATACCGCGTGCAGTAACGTAAACTTGTTGGTTCGTCCACTGTATACTTGAGCAATCATGGGTAATCTTTTGCTCAATTTGTCACATAACTAACCATCCACCGTAGACTTGATTGTTATCCTAAAAATAGTACCGAGCTTTGAACCGGAATTGAACAATTTTGTAAAGAAACTAGTAGTTAAACTTTAATATTGCCATGATTAGGATACTTTAACCTTCTGAGAGTTAATATTTAATATTGCTGTGTTTAGGATTATTTATCTTTTTGATGTTGACGAGATGCGTTATCCTGACAACTGTTTCTTGTTGTCACATTGAAAACTGTGTAAAAGCGTGTATTTTTGTGCTAATATTGCGACATTAAACATGTCATTTCAACATACACAGTAGTCTTCAGTCCTAGAATAAGTAAACCACAAAACATTGCACCTTATAGGACCCTGCCAGGACGGCAATTGGTCTGCCTGGATGGCAATTAGTCAAATCAGTAAAAAAACAAAAAATTTTGAATTTAGAAAAAAAAATTTTTTCGCGTGTTGTTTTGTGACTAGGTTACCCGATGTATGTAAATGTATAGTGGACAGAATACAGTAATTGTGTGATCCACTGTGTAGAAAAGTTGTATTAGCACGTAGAAGAACACATGTCATTGTGTAGAAGTAGCTTGTGCATGACCTCTCTGGCACGCGCTAAGTTATTCAAGGCGTTATTGGGTTGGGTTTGAAAATCCACAAACAGTGAACGGTATTGCTAATGATGTGTACATAATGTAAGAAACTTTCTATGATATACTGGAAACGTTTAAGAATATATAACTTGATGTTAACGAGAGCGCAATTTCGCGCAGTTCAAGAAAGGCAGTGGTTAACGAGACGATCATAGATGGCGGAAGAACGGAGAGTGTCGCAGATAGGTCAAACTGATGATCCTGACAAGATAGAGATAAACATAGAACAAAAAGTATCGAGTGCGAGCCACGGAACGGAACGTAGCAGTAGTGCAGAGGGAATGGTAGCAGCTTCACGATTGGTATCACAGTCTGAGAATACTCGAAAACAAACAAACGCGGATCTAGTGGGTTAGAAATAGAGTCAGAGGACGACCTACTTCGATATGTCGAACCAAATATAGTAATTTTGAACCAAACAGGACAGTTTCCAACAGAAAGAATGAGTGTAAGTGCGTCCTCACTGTGCACGGAAGTCGGTAAACGCAACGTGAAAGACGCGAACGGCAAAATTTACATCAAATGGTGAAACGTGATGTAGGCGAAAAATCAGACAGTGTGTTCGCAATATTGAAGCAACTCACTGTGGTCGTAAAGCAGACAAAAGCCGGGTTACCAAAATTAAAAACAGAAACAGCAAATTTAAAAACGGAAACAAATGCAAGATTAGAAGACTTAAAAACCGAAACAAATTCAAGGTTAACGAACCTAAAGATAGGAACAGATGCGGGAATAGCAGACTTAAAAGCCGAACCAGATGCAGGGTTAGCGAATTTAAAAACAGAAACAAATGCTGCCTTAAATAGTCTCCAATTTGAAACTTACGCTGGGTTCGGAAAACTCCGCAAAAATCAGCAAAAACTACGAACGGAAGTTATTTAACAGCCTACTGAAATCCGGAGAGAGGCGATAGACTCGCGGGAGCTTATACAATCGTTAATGGCTGACCAGAAAAGATTCGTTCTGACGTTGACCAAGTGCAGGATGCAGTGTCTAACGTTACTCAAAGAGTGGATAAGTTAGCACGTAAGAGGTCTGGTAAAGCGCAACAAATCGTGGAAGAGTTCAATGTCAGAAAACTTGTCACGCGAGCCCCATTGAAAACATAATGTCGAAAAATCAGAAACAGTATGAAAAGCTTCGTACAGAATTGAAACAGTGTATCGAGAATCGTACATAAAACAGTAGCGAGGTGACGGAATCGGTAGTATCATCCGACACAGTGATGGACAGAAATCCAGAGATAAACAAGTCAGTTGTGCAATCTTCCGTAGCAGTGGCGGAAACACAAAAACGTCATGAATGGTTCAAATGGCTCTGAACACTATGGGACTCAACTTCTGAGGTCATTGGTCCCCTAGAACTTAGAACTAGTTAAACCTAACTAACCTAAGGACACCACACACATCCATGCCAGAGGCAGGATTCGAACCTGCGACCGTAGCGGTCTCGCGGTTCCAGACCGCAGCGCCTAGAACCGCACGGCCACTTCGGCCGGCAAAAACGTCATGAAATTCCAGTCCTATATCCAGAAGAGTTTGCATCCATAATCACGGAAGCGAAACAAAAGTAAATAGTATAAGAGCAGTTAACAAAGCTGAGCGAAACAGGTGGTGTGCGGTCACAACAGACAAGGGAGCGAGAAACGGTAAACGCGCGCATTCCAACAGAGTGGCAGCCGACACTCCGAACGAACGCGAGTGACGCGAGAGCAGAGCAAGTTTCGGCGACACATGCACCAATTTCGCGATTTCCAAGTTACAGTACAACAGGTTATAGAACCCAAGATACTATACATATAATATAAAGGCAAAACACTGAACCATTAACGGGAAATGTAAACGAATCTTTGAGTCCGATACACGAGGCACTGTACGGTGTAGATAACTGCACTGCGCCGGCCGGAGTGGACGAGTGGTTCTAGGCGCTATAGTGTGGAACCGCACGACTGCTACGTTCGCAGGTTCGAATCCTGCCTCGGGCATGGATGTATGTGATGTCCGTAGGTTAGTTAGGTTTAAGTAGTTCTACGTTCTAAGGGACTGATGACCTCAGAAATTGTCCCATAGTGCTCAGAGTCATTTTTAACTGCACTGCACAGCTCATACGATGCTAGGTGGGACATAAATACGTCATATCAAGACCCAAATGTGGTAGAATGAGTACAAGAGAACATGACACAGTCGAAGGGAGCGAGTAATGTTGTGAAAACACAAACGCCGTATGGTGAAAGGGAAAAATTTGGCAGTGAGCACCTTTTGACAGTCAGAAATTCCAACATTACAAAGAAAGCTGGAACGTCTTACATCCACGCACATTTATAAATCAATTTCAGATCGGTTTACCAGAGCATTGACCACTTAGCCATAAACTTGAATTCATTTGTGGGCATATGGACGGCGCAGTAGCCGAAACCATGCAAAGAACAGCTGTAAACTGTCGATTGTATCAGCAATTGAAATCCACATTCTTCGAGCGATACTGGTTCACAGAAACACAAAGTAGAAGAAAGTGTGAGTTATTCCAGAAAGAGTTGTTCGAAAATTCAGGAGAAAAGAAACCTGTTAGATATTTCGACTAAATGACAAAAAAGAGTCACTGTTTAGATAATCCATACAGTGATGGCGAACTGATACGGATGTGCACAATGAAGTTACCGTTACGTTATCAGCAGACATTGGTTTGTAGGACAGGAGGAAATATAGAAGCATTTAAAGGAATACTAAAGGAACCTGAATTCATTTTCAGTGAAGATGACTCGAAGAAACAACGTACAGTGAGAGAAAGCTATAATAGGGGCAATAATAGCAACGGATCAGGCGTTAATAATAATTACAATGGTAATAATAAAGTACGAAAGGTAATGGTTTTGGAAGGAGTGGAAATATCCCATTGGACAGGCAGTAGGCCGCTCCATTCGCACCATCAACAGAAAAGGCTCTGCTAACGGTATGCTACGCTTTCCACATCACTGGCAACGGGTTCTACACAACTCTGGTGACTACTTTGAAGGACAGGTGCAAACATGTAATTCTTTTGTATCGTTTGTGAATAAATAGTTGCCACAATTTAAGTTCCAACCCTCGTAATATGGTCACATAAGGTTCGTGTAGTTGATAATTTGTGGTTCGTTTGTTCAATCAGACGGAGAGTACCCGTTAAATTTCTGAAATGTTGAGGTCTGGGGCTGTGACCGGTCTTCGAGATTTCCGTGACGTTGTCATCCATTAAACTAACATTGACGGAGAGTTTTACCTCTGCAGTTAACATGGGTTGAGTCTACTAGTAATTACCCTCTAATTTATTGTCTATGGTTTTGATGTTGACCTAATTTGTTTTTAAAGATTTTCTTTTTTCAGGAGCAGAAACGGAACATGAATTAGAGATATGTAATCCTATATGCAAAGGTATGCCGATACTGAAATGTTCTGTAATATGTAACTTTTATGTTTTTGTATAAATAATGTGCTATGCTTATTGGGGGAAAAATTAACACCTGTGTAATTAAGCGAAAAGCGAGACAGTGGAATTTGTAGCGTGAACAGATTCTGGATGCAGACATGTTTGTGGAAGTTCAGTTGTGGGAAGAAGTCATTTGGTTCGAGTTTCGGTGGCCTGTGATGTGTAGGGCAGAAGATGAGAAAGGTTACGGAAATAAGTCAAATTGAAGCAGATGAGGAAGTTTTTCAGATGCAGCGAAGAGTTTTGTAAAAGAAGGGGGAATGGCTTCTTGGTGGAGGCACAGGCAAACTTGTAATTCAACTTCCAGTGTATGAAGCATTAAGAGGTGCCGAAGAAAGCTAAAAAAAGAGAAGAGGCTGAACCACTGACGAATGTACAAGCGAATATTTTTCGTTGAAATTTTCCGTATAGGGGTTGGAGGCTGCAGATGCGGCATGATTTTGAAGAAGTCAGGAACTGACTTGAATCTATCCAGCAGAAGGTGCATGATCTGTGTTATACTGAACGTGTGGTTACGTGGACTTAGCATGGTGAAAGGCTTATAGGAAGTGTGGAGTGCAGACGAGTGTCGCGAACTTACGAACTGTGTTGATCGGAGTTTACTAATGGTAATGGACTATCTTTACCAACAACCAGTTTTGATCAATTCAATTTTACTGTGATGGGGCATAGTGCGTTTGAGTGGCTCTTTAAGAGCGCACCAAATAAACCTGTTGTGAGAGTGTACTACTACTGAAGTATGATCGTACTGAGGAGTGACTGAAGACACTTTAAAGTAATAGCGTGGAGTGCTGAGACAGGACTGCTGGTGCTGACAACTTGTAGCGCTGGTACTAATCTGCTAATGCGACAGGACGGAACTGCTGCCACTGCGGACATCAGGCGTAATCTGTAAACGACTAAGCACGCTCCGACTGTGGCCTAAATAGTCGGGCGTGGGTTGATAGCAGCATGGTAAAGCTAGGGCACGTGATCTCGTGTAGCAAAATAGTGATCTGCCGGCAGTGCTCTCAGATACGATAGGAACGCTGCCTGTCGGCAACATTGGCACCCCCAGACGCTGTGGAGGCAACGTGACACTCCGCGGTAAACAGCCCAGGCCATACAAGGAAAATATCTCTGTTTTGACGAGAGCCATTTACGCACCTCCTCCTAACGATGCAGCTGCCTGCACGCCCTGTCTGTTGTGCGGCGGAAAAGACAACCAGGCGGATACGACAGTTGCTGCATACAGTGTGAGTATGTGTGTGTGTGTGCGTGCGTGTGTGTGTGTGTGTGTGTGTGTGTGTGTGTGTGTGTGTGTGTGTGTGTGTGCATGTGTGATTGTGTATGCACGGGCACGTGTGAGAGAGAGAGAGAGAGAGAGAGAGAGAGAGAGAGAGAGAGAGAGAGAGTAAGTACACTGGTCATTTTAGCAAGGAGGACGTGAGACAGTGTAGTAACAGTACAGTTGGGCATTTGTGCAGTTAGTTATAAACTGAAGAGATACAAAGAGAGGTAATAGCAACGTTTAGAGCTTGGCCAGGAATTCCCTTTTTGCCTGTGCTACTCTGATATTGATGTCTTCCTTGCTCTTTCCGTCATGGGTTATTTTACTGCTAAGGTATCAGACTCCCTTAACTTCATCTACTTCTTGATCATCAATCCAAATGTTAAGTTTCTCGCTGTTCTCGTTTCTACTACTTCTCATTACTTGTCTTTCTTCGATTTATTCGCAATCCATATTCTTTACTCAGTAGACCGTTCATTCCCTTCAGCAGATCTTGTAATTCTTCTTCACTTTCACTGAGGACAGGAATGTAATTAGTGAATCTATTCGTGGAAATCCCCTCACCCTGAATCTTTATTCCACTCTCGAACCTTTCCATCACTGCTTCTTTGGTGTATAGATTCAACAGCATGGGCGAAAGAGTACGTCCATGTCTTACCCTCTTTTTAATCTCAGTACTTCGTTCTCGATCTTAAACTGTCATTATTTCCTCTTGACTCTTGTAAATATTGTATATTACCTGTCTCTCCTTATAGCTTATTCCTATTTTCCTCAGAATTTCGAACGTCTAGCACCATTTCATGCTATCGAACTTTTTTCAAATTTGAGATTTGATTTTTCTTTAGTCTTGCTTCCATTATCAACATTAACGTCATAACTGCACTCTGGTTCGTTTACCTTCCCTAAAGCTAAACTAACCTTCATGTAACAGATCCTTCAATTTCTTTTCCATTCTGCCGTACCTTATTCTTGCCAGCAACTGGTGTATACGACTTGTTAAGGTGATTGTGCGATGATCTTCGCACTTAGCAGCCCTTGCAGTCTTCGGAAATGTATGGATGATATTTTTCCGAAAGTGTAATAGTATATCACCAGACACTTAGATTCTACACACCAACGTGAATTGTCGTTTTGTTCTAGTTTCCCCAGTTATTTTACGAATGGTGATGAAATGTTGTCTATCCCTTCTCCCTTATTGTATCTTAAATCATCAAATGCTATTTTAAATTCTGATTCTAATACTGAAGCCCCTATTTCCTCCCTCTCATGTTTCTTCTCCTAACATGTCATCCGACAAGTTCTCCACCTCATACAGGCCTCCAATGTACATTTAAGATCGATCTGCTCTATCCCCTGCATTTAGGAGAGGAAATCCCAGTGTTACCATCTTTGCTTTTAATGTCACCGAAGGTTGTTTTAACATTTTTGTACGCTGAGCCAGTCTTTCCAACAATCATTTCTTTTTCGATTTCTTCACGTTTTTCACGCAGCCATTTCGCATTAAATCCCTGGCACTTCCTAGTTAATTTCATTCCTATGCAACCTGTATTTCGGTATTCCTGAATGCCCTTGAACGTTTTTGTACTGTTTTATCGATCAATAGAAGTATTTCTTCTGATACCTTCGGTTTTTTTGCAATTACCTTCTTTGTACTTTCGTTTTTCCCTCCAGATTCTGTGTTTGCACTTTTTAACGATCTCCTCTTCAACTGAACTGCTCGCTGAGCTGTTCCTTACCGCAGTCTCTATGGCCTTTGAGAACTTCAAGCGTAATTCTTCATTCCTTAGTAATTCCGTATCCCACTTATTTGCGTATTCATTCTTACTGAACAGTCTCTTAAACTGCAGTTCATTCTTCATCACTACTAAATCGTGATCTCCATGTATATCTGCTATTGGGTACACCTTATATTCCAGTACATGATTTCAGGTCTTCTGCATGGCTATGATGTAATCTAACTGAAATCGTCCCGTATCTCCCGGCCTTCTCCAAGTATACCTCATCCTCTTGTGAGTGCTGAACTATGTATTCGCTATTATTTGCTGATATCTATTGCGGAACTCAATTACTCTATCTGCTCTCTCTTTCATGATAACAAGACCACATTCTACCGTAACCGTTTCTTCTACTCCTTCCCCTGTCACCGCATTCCAGTCCCCCATGACTATTAGATTTACACATCCCTTTACGTATTTAATTACCCGCTCAGTATCCTCATATACTTTCTCTTTCTCTGCATCTTCAGCATGCGGCGTCGGCATGTATTCCTGATATATTGTTATCGATGTTGGTTTGCTGTCGATTCTGATGAGAACAACTATACAACTGAAACGCCCACAGTAACACACTCTCTGTCCTTTCTACATATTCATAACGAAACCTGCTCCCATTATATCATTATCTGCCCCTGATGTTATTACCCTGTACTCATCTGACCAGAACTCCTTGTCTTCTCCCCATTTCACTTCAATGACGCCCCACTATATCTAGGTTATGCCTTTGCATTTCTCTGCTTAGATCTTCTAGCTTCTTTTGATTGGCGACTCCATGGCGTGTTGTGTGCACCACGACCAAGCAGTGGATAGAAGTGGATGGAAAATCATTATTGCCCGTAATTTGTTGTTTTATTGTCAGCAAGTGCCCGAAAATCGATTTTGCTGACAATAAAACAACAAAATACGGCCAATGCTGATTTTCCTTCCAATTTCTCTTCTAGATTCCCTACCAATTTAAAACACCTAATCTGTTTCTCATGGTAACCTCCCCCTTGGCAGCTCCCTCCTGGAGATTGGAATGGGGGGCTGTTACGGGATATTTTGCCGATGGAGAGATCATCATGACATTTTCCGCAATTACAAGGCACATGTCCTGTGGATATACGTTATGTGTCATTAATGCAATGGTTTTCAGTGCCCTCTGCATCTTATGGCGCTGATAATTGCTGATTCTGTCCAGTTTAGGGGCAGTTTCCCATCCCAATGGCAAGCGAGGGTCCTGAGCCTCTGCCAGCTCTTCCTTCCTCTTTAACAATGCCGTCGGCAGAATGAGAGTGACTTCTTTTTCTGGATGATTTTTATTCAAAATTTGAGCAGTGGCGGGGTACGAATCCGGAACCCGAATCCGGAACCGAGGACGTTTTAATTACTAACGAAAGATGCTACCCATCGACAATGGGTTCCTGCCTGTTAGTCATTACGACTTATTAATTTCTGTTTTAGCAGTTGATTAAGTTCTGTTTTAAATCTGTGGCAGAGTCAGTCACTACAGCCGGTTAACTCTGCCACAGAGGCAAACCAAAATGGAATGACTTACCCATACCTACCCTTTATGCTTAGTTCGAGTGTAAACGCAGACCCTGTCGAGATAACTGCAGGGGAACATCCATCATTATTGCTGCTGCAGTTGTCCTAAATTCCGCACTCGCCTCCAGATCACCAAAAAAAATGTCATGTATTCTTTCAGCAATACTTTAAACGCACAATAAGGGATATTTATTTGTTGTCCTTCTGATGCTACAATTTCAATGCTCAGCAACATAGGGTGTCCATACAGTCCCGCTATCGTTTCAGAAACTCATAACTTGGAAACTATTATAGTCAGAGCACCGTGATTTCTTGTAGAACTCTTAGGAGCTCTCATAGTTCCTTAAATTTGTTCTAGAATATCAAAGTACACCCGCACTCGTTGTTTGCAAAACACCAATGTGATATTCTACTTCTGCCAATGGACAGGTCAGCACTGCAAGGTATAGATTTTTTTTATAGACGAGTGGTACAACGTCATTGACTGATCTTTTGTACACGCGATCCCTGACAGAACTCTGCTGATCCAATGGCGAGCCATCGGAAGAGCGTGGGGTCATGCGATGGGCCCGCTTATGTAACACCTACGGATAGTTGATACTGCTTCCTGCATTTCGCTTGATGGACTGCGATTTTTCTTTACATGGCTACGCTGAAATGCATCTAACATCTGTCAACACTTGCTTGAGACAGAGGGGGAAGTCATCTTCGAGGAAGGTCGTCCCGCAGCGCATTTGTAAACGCAAATCAAACCAGTTAAATGAATGTCAAAATGGAAAGATGCTATCTTTCTACATATACACATGTGTCGGAATTTCAAAGAATATACAGAGATGGTACATTGCTAATTACACATTTGTATAGATCGCAGATGTGTCTCTATATTAGGAATACTATTTGTACTACTGAATGTTTAGTTCAGAAGGAAAAAATTAACGTTTTTTTAACTCGCTGAAGAAACTGTAACTTTAGACTCTGTTCATTTAACAGTGTATCTGACGATTTTTCTTTGTGTAAGATTAGTCTTAATTGATGTAGCAGATCAAGTATTCTACCGTTATTTTCTGCGTGGAGTGCAGTCAGACTGTTGTGGAAGTAACTTACACTATGTCTGCAGTTTCGAAGAGTACAGTAATAGAGAGAAGGGCAGACGTAAGATAGAGAGAGAGAGAGAGAGGGGGCGGGGGGCGCAGATGAAAGGATGGAATACGAAGGAGGCAGGGGCAACGGCAAATTACGCGAGATTCAGGGACAGCGTAGAGCTAAAGCACAAGAGCAGGGCAGTACACAAGAATGTTAGGTTCGCAAGCATCCCTCTGGAAGAAGTCGCAGGAGGCATTCATGTGGCTTCTCTTCTGCCCCTCATGATTACCCATTAAAACAACGATGGGCTCCCCTGCGTATTAGTATGGGCTCTGTACAGCCACTGGACTTTGGTCCTTCAGCTCATTGCACATGTAGCCAGCCATTTAGCTAGTTAAAAGGCCTTTTTAGCGAATACGACATTTTGAGGTGAAATGAAAAGATAATAAAATATATTAATTTGTAAGGTACACCTTGCGACTGACAACTGGGTGTTTACATCGTTTTCCCTTTCGAAGAGGGCTGCAGCATATGAGTGAAGTGACCGCATTACGGACTTATGGAGCAAGGGGTACAACAGTTTTGTCAGTGTTTCAGTTTCTGTTACATTAACCAGAAATCGCGAGCAAATAACGAATTTCTTGCCTTTACGTTAGCCTGTTTCATCAGCGGAGAGTTCCATGTCAGGTTAGGTTTTAGGTCTGGCGACCAACGATAAGGCAGTCCGGTGACCGGCGATAAGACAGGCCTGTAGACGTAATCTGCTGAAGTAGAGCAATGTTGGAAACACTTGGACGACGAATGTCAGTGTAAGTTTTCGCAAAATCTTACAAATTAATAAAATGCTAAAGCTAAATTTATTTTTAATTGTGTCTGTTAACGATAATAGGCATTCTAAGTAATAAGGCGAGACTGTGAAACTCTGGAGCAAAACAGAACTACCACAACAATCGACTAGAGTTATGATCCATCCGTTACTCAAAAATGGCACAAATCAAATTCATAAAACTGTAGAGGAATTCCCCTTTTGAATTTCACAGATAAAGTCATATCAATAATTATATACAATGGCTGTATAAGACAAACTTGAACTGCAACTAGGAGAATGCAAAGGAGGCTGTAGGTCCTGGAGAAATTATAACATACAACTAAGGCGAGAGACTTGGATGGCAAGAAAGAGCTATTAAAATTTATAAGCTCAAAAATTAACGATGTGTACATACAAAGAAAAAGGTCTTCCGTCTAGATTAAATTAAAACATTACAACCGGCCGCTCTGATCGAGCGGTTCTACCCCTGAACCACGCTGCTGCTACGGTCGCAGGTTCGAATCCTGCCTCGGGTATGGATGTATGTGACGTCCTTAGGTTAGTTAGGTTTAAGAAGTTCTAAGTCTAGGGGACTGATGACCTCAGATGTTAAGTCCCATAGTGCTTAGAGACATTTTTTGAAAACACTACAAGACGGTAGTTCAGTTAGAGGTAACACAAGGAGGTGAAACTCTTTTCAAAGTCTCGCAGAAAAATACAATAGACAAGATCCTAAAAATATGAATAATGGCTGGAACATGTATAAATAAGAAATATCGAAGTATGGACTATGGGCAGCAGTGCCACATGAAATGAGGTAAGAGACCTGGAATCCATATGTACGGAAAGAAGAATCTCTTTGCTTCAGTCACATTTAAGTACACGAGAAATCAGAATACCAAGAAAATTACTAGAGGAATTTTCGAAGATGGACCAACAAATAGAATGGATAAGGCAAATCAACGAGCATATGAGAGCGCTTGAATGAACCCTCGACGTTTTGAAAACAATCAGAAAAATTAAAGAAACTGAATTACGTAAAAATAAGATGCAAACCAAAAATAGACAAATGACAACCGACATCTGTAATTACATATGAGGAACTACAGAAATTATCAGAAGGAGTGAAAAGATACTGGCGATCCGGAAAGAAAAGCTCTGGAAGAACACGAAAATGATTGACTGAAGCAGTCCATTGAGACCGTAAAAGCAGATGAATAATAAGAAGGACGACACAGAGCAGAATCAAAATAAAAGTTGCAGTGAATTCAGCAAGAATAAGTAGAGAGATACATTAGTTATCAGTCATAATTCCACAATACTACCTAATTCAAATAGAAATTCCCAACTAAATTGGATTGATTTTAAATCAGTAGTCCACCTCATTGTAGTACCATGATCATTGTAGCCCGCATCAGAGAAACATTAAATCAACAAATTTCACGAAAATTTAAATAAGAAACAGTCGTTTAAGATTTACCGAAGAACCAAAATTTCAACTATCAAATTTTTCTATTTCAGAGATTAATCCTCCACACTTTCCCGAAAACAAAGTAATCATCCTTAACGCACATCATAGCTCTTGCTATGGCAGTGTAAAGAGTACATTTAATGAACAGAGTTTCGTCAATATTTTGGTTTCTGCTCACTAAGTAGTCAGAGTATGCCTAAGACCAACTCCAGGCAAGAAGATCTTTCCAACAATGGGATTAGCACCTCCGTGGGTGAGAGGACAAGCAGAAGCAGATCCTGAAACAAGAAGCAAGATACCGATCTGAGGCTCCATTATTTCGAACTCATGTACATCCGTTGTTGTTGTTGTTGTTGTGGTCGTCAGTCCAGAGACAGATTTGATGCAGCTCTCCATGCTACTCTATCCTGTGCAAGGTTCTTCATCTCCCAGTACTTACTGCAACCTACATCCTTATGAAGGTGTTTAGTGTATAAATCTCTTGGTCTCCCTCTGCGATTTTTACCCTCCACGCTGCCCTCCAATACGAAATTGGTGATCCCTTGATGCCACAGAATATGCCCTACCAACCGATCCCTTCTTCTAGTCAAGTTGTGCCACAAATTTCTCTTCTCTCCAATTCTATTCAATAGCTCCTCATTAGTTATGTGATCTTCCCATCTAATCTTCAGCATTCTTCTGTAGCACCACATTTCGAAAGCTTCTATTCTCTTCTTGTCTAAACTATTAATCGTCCATGTTTCACTTCCGTACATGGCTAAACTCCATACAAACACCATCAGAAACGACTTCCAGACACTTAAATCTATACTCGATGTTAACAAATTTCTCTTCTTCAGAAACGCTTTCCTTGCCATTGCCAGTCTACATTTTATATCTTCTCTACTTCGACCATCATCAGTTATTTTGCTCCCCAAATAGCAAAACTCATTTACTACTTTAAGTGTCTCATTTCCTAATCTAATTCCCGCAGCATCACCCGATTTAATTCGACTACATTCCATTATTCTCGTTTCGATTTTGTTGATGTTCCTCTTATATCCTCCTTTCAAGACCATGTCCATTCCGTTCAGCTGCTCTTCCAGCTCCTTTGCTGTGTCTGACAAAATTACAATGTCATCGGCGAACCTCAAAGTTTTTATTTCTTCTCCATGGATTTTAATACCTACTAAGAACTTTCCTTTTGTTTCCATTACTGCTTGCTCAATATACAGATTGAATAGTATTGGGGAGAGCCTACAACCGTGTCCCACTCCCTTCCCAACCACTGATTCCCTTTCATGTCCCTCGACTCTTATAACTGCCATCTGGTTTCTGTACAAATTGTAAACAGCCTTTCGCTCCCTGTATTTTACTCCTGTCACCTTCAAGATTTGAAAGAGTGTATACCAGTCAACGTTGTCAAAAGCTTTCTCTAAGTATACAACTGCTAGAAACGTAGGTTTGCCTTTCCTTAATCTATTTTCTAAGATAAGTCGTAGGGTCAGCATTGCCTCACGTGTTCGAACATTTCTACGGAATCCAAACTGATCTTCCCCGAGGTCAGCTTCTACCATTTTCTCCATTCGTCTGTAAAGAATTCGTGATAGTATTTTGCAGCAGTGCCTTGTTAAACTGATAGTTCGGTAATTTTCACATCCGTCAACACATGCTTTCTTTGGGATTGGAATTTTTATATTCTTCTTGAAGTCTGAGGCTATTTCGCCTGTCCCATACATCTTGCTCACCAGATGGTAGAGTTTGGTTAGGCCTGGCTCTCCCAAGGCTGTCAGTAGTTTTAATGGAGTGTGGTCTACTGCCTTGTTTCGACTTAGGTCTTTCAGTGCTGTGTCAAACTCTTCACGCAGTATCATATCTCCCATTTCATCTTCATCTACAATCTCTTTCATTTCTATAATATTGTCCTCAAGAACATCGCTCTTATATAGACCCTCTGTATACTCCTTCCACCTTTCTGCTTTCTATTTGAGCTCTTGATATTCATGCAAGTGGCTCTCTTTTCTCCAAAGGTCTCTCTAATATTCCTGTAGGCAGTATCTATCTTACCCCTAGTGAGCTAAGCCTCTACATCCTTACATTTGTCCTCTAGCCATCCCTGCTTAGCCACTTTGCTCTTCCAGTCGATCTTTTTTTGAGACGTTTGTATTCCTTTTTGCCTGCTTCATTTACTGCATTTTTATATTTTCTCCTTTCATCAGTTATATTCAATATCTCTTCTGTTACCCAAGGATTTCTAGTAGCCCTCTTCTTTTTACCTACTTGATCCTTTGCTACCTTCACTATTTCATCTCTCAAAGCTACCCATTCTTCTTCTCCTGTATTTCTTTCCCCAATTCTTGTCAATCGTTCCCTAGTGCTTTGTACAACCTCTGGTTCTTTCAGTTTATCCAGGCCCATCTCCACAAATTCCAAACTTTCTGCAGTTTCTTCAGTTTTAATCTACAGTGCATAACCAATAGATTGTGGTCAGAGTCCACATCTGCCGCTGGAAAAGTCTTACAATTTAAAACATGGTTCCTAAATCTCCGTCTTACCATTGTTTAATCTACCAGAAACCTGTCAGTATCTCCAGGCTTCTTCCACGTATACAACCTTCTTTTATGATTCTGGAACCATTTGTCAGCTGTGATTAAGTTACGCTCTGTGCAAAATTCTGCCAGACGGCTTCTTCTTTCATTGCTTCCCCCCCCCCCCCCCCCAATCCATATTCAGCTACTACGTTTCCTTCTCTCCCTTTTCCTACCATCGAATTCCAGTCACCCATGACTATTCAATATTCGTCTCCCTTCACTATCTGAATAATTTCTTTTATCTCATCATAAATTTCATCAATCACTTCGTCATCTGCGGAGCTAGTTGGCATATAAACTTGTACTACTGTGGTAGGTGTGGGCTTCGTAACTATCTTGGCCACAATGATGCGTTCACTATGCTGTTTGTAGTAGCTTACCCGCATTCCTAATTTCCTATTCATTATGAAACCTACTACTGCATTACCCCTATTTGTTTTTGTATTGATAACTCTGTATTCCTTCCCCCATGAACCATGGACCTTGCCGTTGGTGGGGAGGCTTGCGTGCCTCAGCGATTCAGATGGCCGTACCGTAGGTGCAACCACAACGGAGGGGTATCTGTTGAGAGGCCAGACAAACATGTGGTTCCTGAAGAGGGGCAGCAGCCTTTTCAGTAGTTGCAGGGGCCACAGTCTGGATGATTGACTGATCTGGCCTTGTAACATTAACCAAGACGGCCTTGCTGTGCTGGTACTGCGAACGGCTGAAAGCAAGGGGAAACTACAGCCATAATTTTTCCCGAGGACATGAAGCTTTACTGTATGATTAAATGATGATGGCGTCCTCTTGGGTAATATATTCCGGAGGTAAAATAGTCCCCCATTCGGATCTCCGGGCGGGGACTACTCAAGAGGACGTCGTTATCAGGAGAAAGAAAACTGGCATTCTACGGATCGGAGCGTGGAATGTCAGATCCCTTAATCGGGCAGGTAGGTTAGAAAATTTAAAAACGGAAATGGATAGGTTAAAGTTAGATATAGTGGGAATTAGTGAAGTTCAGTGGCAGGAGGAACAAGACTTTTGGTCAGGTGATTACAGGGTTATAAATAAAAAATCAAATAGGGGTAATGCAGGAGTAGGTTTAATAATAATAAAAGAATAGGAGTGCGGGTTAGCTACTACAAACAGCATAGTGAACGCATTATTGTGGCCAAGATAGACACAAAGCCCATGCCTACTACAGTAGTACAAGTTTATATGCCAACTAGCTCAGCAGATGATGAAGAAATTGATGAAATGTATGACGAGATAAAAGAAATTATTCAGGTAGTGAAGGGAGACGAAAATTTAATAGTTATGGGTGACTGGAATTCGTCAGTAGGAAAAGGGAGAGAAGGAAACATAGTAGGTGAATATGGATTGGGGGGAAGAAATGAAAGAGGAAGCCGTCTTGTAGAATTTTGCACAGAGCATAACTTAATCATAGCTAACACTTGGTTCAAGAATCATAAAAGAGGGTTGTATTCCTGGAAGAATCCTGGAGACACTAATAGGTATCAGATAGATTATATAATGGTAAGACAGAGATTTTGGAACTAAGTTTTAAATTGTAAGACATTTCCAGGGGAAGATGTGGATTCTGACCACAATCTATTGGTTATGAACTGCAGATTGAAAATGAAGAAACTGCAAAAAGGTGGAAATTTAAGGAAATGGGACCTGGATAAACTGATAGAACCAGAGGTTGTAGAGAGTTTCAGGGAGAGCATAAGGGAACAATTGACAGGAATGGGGGAAAGAAATACAGTAGAAGAAGAATGGGTAGCTCTGAGGGATGAAGTAGTGAAGGCAGCAGAGGATCAAGTAGGTAAAAAGACGAGGGCTAATAGAAATCCTTGGGTAACTGAAGAAATATTGAATTTAATTGATGAAAGAAGAAAATATAAAAATGCAGTAAATGAAGCAGGCAAAACGGAATACAAACGTCTCAAAAATGAGATCGACAGAAAGTGCAAAGTGGCTAAGCAGGGATGGCTAGAGGACAAATGTAAGGATGTAGAGGCTTGTCTCACTAGGGGTAAGATAGATACTGCCCACAGGAAAATTAAAGAGACCTTTGGAGAGAAGAGAACCACTTGTATGAATATCAAAAGCTCAGATGGCAACCCAGTTCTAACCAAAGAAGGGAAGGCAGAAAGGTAGAAGGAGTATATAGAGGGTTTATACAAGGGCGATGTACTTGAGGACAGTATTATGGAAATGGAAGAGGATGTAGATGAAGATGAAATGGGAGATAAGATACTGCGTGAAGAGTTTGACAGAGCACTGAAAGACCTGAGTCGAGACAAGGCCCCGGGAGTAGACAACATTCCATTAGAACTACTGATGGCCTTGGGAGAGCCAGCCATGACAAAACTCTACCATCTGGTGAGCAAGATGTATGAGACAGGCGAAATACCCACAGACTTCAAGAAGAATATAATAATTCCAATCCCAAAGGAAGCAGGTGTTGACAGATGTGAAAATTACCGAACTATCAGTTTAATAAGTCACAGCTGCAAAATACTAACGCGAATTCTTTACAGACGAATGGAAAAACTGGTAGAAGCGGACCGCGGGGAAGATCAGTTTGGATTCCGTAGAAATGTTGGAACACGTGAGGCAATACTAACCTTTACGACTTATCTTAGAAGAAAGATTAAGAAAAGGCAAACCTACGTATCTAGCATTTGTAGACTTAGAGAAAGTATTTGACAAAGTTAACTGGAATACTTTCTTTCGAATTCTGAAGGTGGCAGGGGTAAAATACAGGGGGCGAAAGGCTATTTACAATTTGTACAGAAACCAGATGGCAGTTATAAGAGTCGAGGGGCATGAAAGGGAATCAGTGGTTGGGAAAGGAGTGAGACAGGGTTGTAGCCTCTCCCCGATGTTTTTCAATCTGTATATTGAGCAAGCAGTAAAGGAAACAAGAGAAAAATTCGGAGTAGGTATTAGAATTCATGGAGAAGAAGTAAAAACTTTGAGGTTCGCCGATGGCATTGTAATTCTGTCAGAGACAGCAAAGGAATTGGAAGAGCAGTTGAACGGAATGGACAGTGTCTTCAAAGGAGGATATAAGATGAACATCAACAAAAGCAAAACGAGGATAATGAAACGTAGTCAAATTAAATCGGGTGATGCTGAGGGGATTAGATTAGGAAATGAGACACTTAAAGTAGTAAAGGAATTTTGCTATTTAGGGAGTAAAATAACTGATGATGGTCGAAGTAGAGAGGTTATAAAATGTAGACTGGCAATGGCAAAGAAATCATTTCTGAAGAAGAGAAATTTGTTAACATCGAGTATAGATTTAAGTGTCAGGAAGTCGTTTGTGAAAGTGTTTATATGGAGTGTAACCATGTATGGAAGTGAAACATGGACGATAACCAGTTTGGACAAGAAGAGAATAGAAGCTTTCGAAATGTGGTGCTACAGAAGAATGCTGAAGATAAGGTGGGTAGATCACGTAACTAATGAGGAGGTATTAAATAGGATAGGGGTGAAGAGACGTTTGTGGCACAACTTGACTAGAAGAAGGGATCGGTTGGTAGGACATGTTTTGAGGCATCAAGGGATCACCAATTTAGCATTGGATGGCAGTGTGGAGGGTAAAAATCGTAGAGGGAGACCAAGAGATCAATTCACTAAGCAGATTCAGAAGGATGTAGGTTGCAGTAGGTACTGGGAGATGAAGAAACTTGCACAGGATAGAGTAACATGGAGAGCTGCATCAAACCAGTCTCAGGACTAAAGACCACAACAACAACAACCCAGTATTCACCTGACCAGAAGCCTTGTTCCTCTTGCCACCGAACTTCACTAAGTCCCACTATATCTAACTTTAACCTATCCATTTCCCTTTTTAAATTTTCCAACCTACCTGCCCGATTAAGAGATCTAACATTCCACGCTCCGATCCGCAGAACGCCAGTTTTCTTTCTCCTGATAACGACATCCTCTTGAGTAGTCCCCGCCCGGAGATCCGAATGGGGGACTATTTTACCTCCGGAATATTTTACCCGAGAGGACGCCATCATCATTTAACCATACAGTAAAGCTGAATGCCCTCGGGAAACAGTACGGCTGTAGTTTCCCCTTGCCTTCAGCCGTTCGCAGTACGAGCACATTAAGGCCGTTTTGGTTAGTGTTACAAGGCCAGATCAGTCCATCATCCAGACTGTTGCCCCTGCAGCTACTGAAAAGCCTGCTGCCCCTCTTCAGGAACCACACGTTTGTCTGGCCTGTCAATAGATACCCCTCCGTTGTTGTTGCACCTACGGTACGGGATCTGTATATCCGAGGCACGCAAGCTTCCCCACCAGCGACAAGGTACATGGTTCAGTCGGGGTGGCGGGGGGGGGGGGGGGGGGGGGCATGTTCATCCATCGCACCTGAAATCCAGATACAGCTTCCTCCTTACAACAGCACGTTCCAATTACAGCAGAAGCCCCCCAAAGACAGCTGTGAAGGACAGCGTCCACTGAACGATAATGTACACCTAAAGACATGCATCATCACCCTGCCGTCTCCAATATGTTGAAATTAGGTGTAAAAACGTCAAAGCTAATTTCAAGAAGTGACGTGTCAGTCGTGAGGAATCTCACGAATGTGGGACAAGGCAACGCACTGGAAACCTCAGGTTTGCATTTAACTGAGCGAACCTTGTTACGTGGCTGACTTCACCGTGCCATTGTGGCTGCTGAATCTTGCACTCACAAAGAATGAAATTCTGACACTCATTGTTATTACGCTATAGATGTAATGTTATACTGTATTGTAGTGTCTTTTTGGAGTGGAATAAATAAATTAACAGAGTCAGAAGTGTTTCTTAAACAATGAATAAAAATTCAAACCTGCTACAACCCAATAAATACATCATTCTCACTTGCTATAAAAAAAATTAATTAAAAATTAAAACATGGAAACATCTACATTTACTATAATATCGTCGATACAAATACACAGGATTAGCCAAAATTATGTTAACACTGAAATAGAAATAATACGTAGAGTGCAGAAATAATTTATTGAAATGTATTGTATCTTGCATTTTTAGTTGTTACACAGCTGATCATTGTAACATCTTCTATTTATTTTTATTTTGGTTGACACAAGGCTGAACGATTCACACTAGAAGAGAGAATATTCGTAGGAAGTCTAATGGAAGTGTATGGTTTGCCGACTGCTGTCAGCGAAAAGTTTGAACAGCGGCTTACAAGTGAGCCACCAAGCCGTTTGACAATGTACCACATCTACAAGAAGTTTGTGGATACTGGATCCGTAGCTAAGATCTATCGAGGCAGTGCAGCACGTATGTGATCAGGGAGTTGTAAACAGAACATAACTGTTTTACCGAAAGCCGTGTTGCAGAAGCCTTCGAAGTCAAGCGTACATGCAGTTTCCAAATAGAAATTCCTCAAAAACGAATTTGGAGCACCTTCAAACATGACCTTGGGATAAGAACATATCGCATCCAAGTCTCCAGAGCTTTAACACTTGTGCAGAAGCGTAACAGGGTGGAATGCTGTCAGATTTTAACTGAAATATCGAACATCCGGCAAGACATTCTGAATGTAATGGCATTTACCGATGAATTCACTTTTCACGGAACTTGATACTTGATCTGTGAATGGCACCGAAAACCCACGAGTCATTCGGGAGCGTGAACATGACTCCCCCAAAGTGAATGTTTGGTGCGCCGTAACCGCGGCTTGAGTAATTGGACTCATCTTTTTTGATATAAAAACAGTAGCTTCTGACGCATATTTACAGATGTTTCAGCAGTACGCCATTGAAGCACTACCACTGCAATGGGCCCTTACTGTTATAGACTACATCGGTGCGACGTTTCCAGGTCGATGGACTGACTGCTCGTGATGGACTATATGCTGGCCTCCACCATCTCTTGACTTACGGCCATGTGATTTCCGATTAGCGGTAAAGGTAAAGGAGTCCATTTATAATAGGAAAGTTTGCGACACCAATGACCTCAAGGACCACTTACAGGATGTGCCTTCACCCATTCCCAGGAAACTGTGTGTGCGGACTTCCAAAGCTGGTTTTAATCGTTGGCCTTTATGTGCTGAACGTGACCGCGAACAGGTTAAGTTCGCAGGTATTTAACACATTCAGTGTACGTCATTCACATATTTACGTGAAGTTAATAAATTACCTCTTTCCTTTGAGAGTTAACGTAATTTTGACTAACCCTTTATACCTCAGGGCGACTTGACTGGGGCAGACACGGCTCGTAATTGTGCAAGCAGCCAAACACTAAATCTGAACTGTCCCAGTCTGGTTTTGCGAAAATGTAACGCTGCATTTACTGCATAAAGGTCTTCTTCTGTGCCCTGAATCCGGCGGTAAACTTTTAGACATTCAAGTTGTTATTCAGAATACAAGTATCAAAAATGAAAAGTAATCAAGATTATTTAAAAATAAGAGAATATGTCAACAAAATAGGAGAATATGTCAACAACCATCAGAGAGAATAAATGATAAAGACTATTCATTCATTAAATTCCTAAAGAAAGTGAGAAAATAAAGAGAAACAGCTCAAAAACGCCACATAGAGGAAACGCAAGAATGCGCGCAGTTTCCATGAAGTACAGAAAATAAGAAACAGCAACATTCAGTACGTGACTCAGCGTAGTGAGAAATTTGCGCATGGCTAGGAATCTGCAGACGTCACTAAACGGGTCATGTCAACAAAATTCACATGTAGGCAAGAGATAGTGAGGAGGAGGCTGTTTAGGCCACTAGGTCATAAGGGTCTCCAAATAAAGACAAGAGAAGAGGAAGACACCTCTTGGCTAGTAGCTTTAAGCCAACGTTCCCATGGCTGGAGCCTAAACTATGTTAGAGGTGCTAAGTGCAGAGGGTGAAGGTGGGAACGCTACCTGGTAGCATTCGCTACGATTATGATCTTAATGAACTGGGTAGGTGTTAACTATTTCCTTGTTTGTCGATAAACTAGGGTATGATGAAACATCGATTATGGTCAAGAGATTCCGATATTAATTTTGCATGTGAGTTGAAAACTATGAGCTTCACTGCGAATTATCTAAGTAATAATTATTCTCGGGTGTTTTGTGAGTTTCTCAGTGAAGTCGTAGCAAACACGAGACACAAAAGATGTAAGTCACTATCTTTGGAACTCGTTGTTTTCATTGAAAATACAACTGAAACGCAGAGATATTTAAAACAAAAATGGACTGGATGGTGTTAGAGAATTATGCAACTTAGATTTACGAGAAAATTAAGCTAGTTAAGACATCCCGGCTGGTCCGAGCACCCGTTTATTTAACTGAACACAGATGCAGGAAAGACTACCCTGACATGAGGGATACTAAGAGATTCAAAAGTGTAAGAGTCGTTCCTTCGAAAGTCGCAGTTAGCGTAATAACCAAATATACAGGGTGGTCCATTGATCGTGACCGGGACAAATATCTCACGAAATAAGAGTCAAACGAAAAAACTACAAAGAACGAAACTTGTCTAGCTTGAAGGGGGAAACCAGATGGCGCTATGGTTGGCCCGGTAGATGGCGCTTCCATAGGTCAAACGGATATCAACTGCGTTTCTTTAAATAGGAAACCCCTTTTTTTATTACATATTCGTGTAGTACGTAAAGAAATATGAAAGTTTTAGCTGGACCACTTTTTTCGCTTTGTGATAGATGGCGCTGTAAGAGTCACAAACGTATAAGTACGTGGTATCACGTAACTTTCTGCCAGTGCGGACGGTATTTGCTTCGTGATACATTATCCGTGTTAAAATGGACCGTTTACCCCTGTGGAAAAGGTCGATATCGTGTTGATGTATGGCTATTGTGATCAAAATGCACAACGGGCGTGTGCTATGTATGCTGCTCGGTATCCTGGACGACATCATCCAAGTGTCCTGACCGGTCGCCGGATAGTTACGTTATTTAAGGAAACAGGAAGTGTTCAGCCACATGTGAAACGTCAACCACAACCTGCAACAAATCATGATGCCTAAGTAGGTGTTTTAGCTGCTGTAGCGGCAAATCCGCACATCAGTAGCAGACATATTGCGCGAGAATCGTGAATCTCAAAAGCGTCGGTGTTGAGAATACTATATCAACATCGATTGCACCCGTACCATATTTCTATGCACCAGGAACTGCATGGCGACGACTTTGAACGACGTGTACAGTTCTGCCACTGGGTACACGAGAAATTACGTGACTATGACAAAATTTTTGAATTCGTTCCATTTAGCGACGAAGCGTCATTCGCCAGCAGCGGTAACGTAAAACGCAATAATATACACTATTGGGCGAAGGAAAATCCACGATGGCTGCGACAAGTGGAACATCAGCGACCTTGGCGGGTTAATGTATGATGTGGCATTATCGCAGGAAGGATAATTGGCCCCCATTTTATCGATGGAAATCTAAATGATGTAATGTATGTTGATTTCCTACGTAATGTTCTACCGCTGTTACTACAAGATGTTTCACTGCATGACAGAATGGTGCTGTGTTTCCAACGTGATGGATGTCCGGCACATAGTTCGCGTGCGGTTGAAGTGATATTCAGCAGCATATTTCATGACAGGTGGGTTGGTCGTCGGATCTGACGTCCCCGGATTTCTTTCTGTGGGGAACGTTGAAGGATATTTGCTATCGTGATCCACCGACAACGCCTGACAACATGCGTCAGCGCACTGTCAATGCATGTGCGAACATTACGGAAGGCGAACTACTCGCTGTTGAGAGGAATGTCGTTACACGTATTGCCAAATGAATTGAATTGGACGGACATCATTTTGAGCATTTATTGCATTAATGTGGTATTCACAGGTAATCACGCTGTAACAGCATGCGTTCTCAGAAATGATAAGTTCACAAAGGTACATGTATGACACTGGAACAACCGAAATAAAATGTTCAAACGTATTACGTTCTGTATTTTAATTTTAAAAAACCTGCCTGTTACGAGCTGTTCGTCTAAACTTGTGAGCCATAGCTTCGTGACTATTAAAAAATGGTTCAAATGGCTCTGAGCACTATGGGACTTAACATCTGAGGTCATCAGTCCCCTAGAACTTAGAACTACTTAAACCTAACTAACCTAAGGACATTCGTGACTATTACAGCGCCATCTATCACAAAGAGAAAAAAGTGGTCCAACTAAACCATTCATATTTCTTTACGTACTACACGAATATGTAATAAAAATGGGGAGTCATATTTTAAAAAAAGCTGTTGATATCTGTTTGACCTATGGCAGCACCATCTAGCTCGCCAATGATAGTGCCATCTGGTTTCCCCCCGTCGAAAGCTAGACAAGTTTCGTTCTTTGTAGTTTTTATGTTTCACGCTTATTTCGTGAGATATTTGTCCCGGTCACGATCAATGGGCCACCCTGTGTACGCATTGTTTTAAATTTCCACGAGTTCACTTCAAAATAAGAATGGAAGGATATGCTTCAAAACAGTACTGTGACTGCTTTTACGAGTAACTGCTGGGCAATGCTAAAATATGTAACACAAGTAGCGGAGACTTCCAGGTACACCTACCATTCTGAAGTATTGAAAATGTAGTCAAACACAAAAGATTCTGCGAAAGGAATTGGAGGTCGTTCGATACTTAGAAGCGAAATGAAACACTCATCAATCATGAGAGGTAACTACGGAAAAAACGTCCACATTTATTTGGCAGGTACAGTAACGCAGGTATGAAAACAAATTGTTAATGTTTGAGAATAGCTGCAGGCAGCTGATACATCCTTTCCAGGCCGAAGACGGCGTAATACATAAAATAAAAGAAATCGGAAGAGTGATCTTGAAAAAAAAAAAAAGACAAGCCAAGAATCTGACACCGTAAGGGATTCAGAAAGTTTGTGATAAACTTTGCAGAAGTTGGCATAAAGTGACTGAATTTCCAGAATTTAATAGCGTAATATACGTTCAACAAAGATCGCTTCATGAGAACGAAGAAAAAAATTTAAATACTGTACCAGCTGTGACCTAAAATACGGGAAACGCGTAAGAAAGTAAAACCTGTACTGACAGAGCACAAACTGGTGCAACTGGGACACTCAGCATGCGATTGATGTTACGCATTTAAATTAATAAGGTCGTCACGCCCCTAAGGAAGGACGTGGCTCACATTGCTGGAATGAGTGAAAAAACTTCTAAGCCACTATTTTTACAGTATCATCTAATGTCCTTAAGCGTTATCACAATGTCATAATCACCTCTACAATGCATGTGCCCGGTCATCAAACTTTAGCGACTTCTTCAGATCCTCGAAGGAATGCAGTATCCTGTCCTTTTACGATCTCTGGTGGCAACCGGACGACGTCGGTTGAAAGACTCCTAGAGGTGCTTCGAGTGTATCCGACCTGCAGATCAGAGGAGTGAGTGCAGAATATTGGCTCAGAAAAGGCAGTTTTGAAGATGTAAGAAGGCAGATACCAAACTGGTAACTTATAAGGCCCAGCTGAAATATCTGGAGGTCAGTACCGAATCTGGGACAAGTCTAGTACTGGGTGAAAGGTTTATACCATTCTACTAGGCTTTAGGAAACGTGTGAAAATATGACAAATAAATGCATCGGAGAAGTTGCTCAACATTATGAAAGTATATCGACTTTATCACAATTATCTCCACAATTGCAACTGCCATTGAATATTATGTTGTTTCTATGGAGATAATTGTCATGATGATGATGTATGATGATGATGATGATGATGTATGGAACTCATCATCATCATCATAATTATCTCCATAGAAACAACATAATATTCAATGGCAGCTGCAATTGTGGAGAAACTGTTGTGTAGCCACCAGACACCACACTTGCTAGGTGGTAGGCTTTAAATCGGCCGCGGTCCGTTTGTATACGTCGGACCCGCGTGTCGCGACTACCGGTGATTGTAGACCGAGCGCCGCCACACGGCAGGTCTAGTCTAGACAGACTCCCTAGCACTCGCCCCAGTTGTACAGCCGACTTAGCTAGTGATGGTTCACTGACTACATACGCTCTCATTTGCAGAGACGACAGTAGCATAGCCTTCAGCTACGTCATTTGCTACGACCTAGCAAGGCGCCATATTCAGTTAGTATTCTCAACAGATAATATTGTGAATCATGTATCGTCAAGAGCGACGTTCATCATTAATGGATTAAAGTTATCAAAGTAATTACGTCCGCTTTCTGAATTCTAATTCCTTGTCATGTTCCAGACCTTACGTCAGTATAGTTCTTCCCTCCTGACGCCAGCCTGCGTGAGCTAAAACGCGTGCATTTCGGCCTCCAGTTGTAACACGGTGTTGGCTCTTCAGCCAACACAACAGAAACCGGGACGTGTGTTGAAAGTGTGCCTCGAACAAAGCCTCACAGATGATGCAAAGACATAGAGTTTAACATTAATTTTGTGTGATATTACGCGTGACAGAGGATCGTGTGCTGTTCCGAGCAGTTACATACTGCAGGAGAGAGCTATAAAAGTACCTTTATCTCAAGAGGAGGAGCCAATATGAAGCACGATAACGCCTCACAGCTGTGCAACGTTGTACAGCCGGCAACAGAGGAGACAATGCAAATAAATGATGACACCAGCACCCGGCTTGGAGCGCGTGAGGTTCCCAGGATGTAGCATCAGTCCCAGCAGGCTCCGGCCTGTTGCGCTCCGGCCTGTTGCGCAGTCCAGTAGAGGAAGGAAGATAGTAGGCCACGTCAACACGGTGTGCACTGCTGGCAAAGAGGAGGGTCCCATTTGAATCCGGTGGTTGGCGCCATAGCTGCCAAATACAAGAAGGCCAGTGGGAATAAACTTTAGTATGAAGGAAGTTACGTTTCCCGACGCCGAGTGCTGGGACTGCTCCAGCGCCCTGGATACGGAAACATGAAATGTCACTTGTGTATTGCCCTTCATTATCTGCCAATAAAACCATAACAGCATCGTCAACAAGAACTATTTGAAAGCTTTCATCTTACTTTCAGCTGTTGGAATTTCATTTTTCGTTTGCAATTGTGTCATTAACCTATTTTCAAGCATCTACAAAACATAGTACAACGTAATGAGAACAATTTGTAATGTGATTATGAATGCCACAAAACTACAAAAAATCTTTTGTACCTACTGTTAAACCAAATGTAAACTGTTCTCATTGAGTTGTATTATCTATTGCAGATGCTTGAGAAAGGCTTAATGTCGAAATTGCAACCGCAAAATAAATTCCTAGCATGTGGAAACAAGATGAATCTCTTTAAAATGTTGTTGAAGCTGTGGAAGCAATCTACAAGAAAATAAGTACTATTTAAGTAACCGTCGTATCATTGTTTTGTTTATCTCACAGTATCATTCTTAGTATTCTGTTTTCATTGTTTGAACATTTGATAGGCTATAAATAGTATCATAAAACTCATTCGCCCAAATGGCAATGGATGCACCTTCAAGACTATGTCCTACCTCGTGTGGGAATATGAGTGGCGAGCATGGAGGAAAGAGGCAGGGATTGAAATAAGGTGGCGCTCGGTGGAACTATGGCCTGGCCATGAGGGGTACGGACATAGTCAGCATACTGCCGGAGTACTGTGTCCTGGATGGCGCAGTGGTTAACACACCTGCTTAATAAGCACGAGAGCAAGGTTTCTAATTTCCGTCCGATACACTTTTTCACTCGTCGCCACTGATTCTACGTAATGTCCCGATACAGCTGACATTAGTAACCCATTTCCTATCTTTTCTCGCGCCGGCCGAAGTGGCCGTGCGGTTAAAGGCGCTGCAGTCTGGAACTGCAACACCGCTACGGTCGCAGGTTCGAATCCTGCCTCGGGCATGGGTTTTTGTGATGTCCTTAGGTTAGTTAGGTTTAACTAGTTCTAAGTTCTAGGGGACTAATGACCTCAGCAGTTGAGTCCCATAGTTCTCAGAGTCATTTGAACCTTTCCTTTCTCCCTACCTCTACATTCACTTGACACATGCAAATAGTATCTTCCTTGCCTCACTCTCATTCCCTGTTTTCGCTCTACCTTCTCTACTCCTTTAGACCTCTTTCTTCTCATTAACTCTTTTTAAACAGTTTAGTAGGGTAACGCCGGGTTTGGCTTCCGGGTCTGTACAAATGTACATTTATAAAAGAAACAAACTTTCTTGTTAATCTATTGTTAATTTAACAATAGTGCAAGTCCCGTAAGGTGTGCGTGAGTTTGGAATGTCCTGGCGGTAGAGACGCTGTGGTTCAATAATGGTCCGAATGGCTCTGAGCACTATGCGACTTAACTTCTGAGGTCATCAGTTGTCTAGAATTTAGAACTAATTAAACCTAACTAACATAAGGACATCACACACATCCATGCCCGAGGCAGGATTGGAACCTGTGACCGCAGCGGTCCCTCGGTTCCAGACTGTAGCGTCTAGAACCGCACGGCCACTCCGGCCGGCGGTGATGCTGTGATGTAAGTCCCGCCTGAATGCCTCAGTTCTTCCGTTGTAGAGCAAAAATCTAGTCTCGAAACATTCCCACTGGCTGTAGCTATGACATATCTCCGCAATATCTTTTCTTCCAGAAATCCTAGACCCACAAGGCATGCAAGAGAACATCTGTGAGGGGTGTGTCTTCAGTTGTGCTTAGATGGTGCAGATGGTAGAGGACTTGCCTGTGAAAGGCAAGAGTTATCATGTTCGAGTTACTTTACACAGTAGTAATCTGCCACGAGGTTTCAGATCATTGCATAGTCTACTGCAGACAAAAAATTCTTTCTAAAAACACCCGCCCCCCCCCCCCCTTCCAAAGCTATGGCTAAACATGTCTTTGCAGTATTCCTTCGTTCAAGAACGATAGATCCCCAAGGTATGTAGAACAAGTTTAGAAAGCAGAGAAGGGGTACTGATGGAAGTAAAACTGTGAGAGGGAGGAATCGTGAATTATGATTGGGTAGTTTCAGGCGGTAGAGCACTTTTCCGCAAAAAGCAAAGGTCCCAGGGTTTGGTACCGGTTCTTTACATAGATTTAATCTGTCACTGAAATTCAAATCAGCGACCTCTGGTGCAGAGTGTAATAGATTCTAGAGGCTATAATAAACGTAAAATACGGCATGATGTGGTGTTTACCGTGGAGATTTTATGTAGTCACAACCATACATAAACAGATTTCTTTAAACAAATCGTGATGATCACGTGAGGGAGAACGAAGAATTTGAAATCTGGCACCACTGTGTAAAATTCTTTTCTCGAATAGCTAAAAATGAGCCACAGAGGATTATAGTCGTGCGCCAATAATGTGTGACACAACGTTCACTATATGGGATACTCGGTAGACAATTATTTTTAACCAAGTACATATTCAGGGGGGATCAGGAACTTTAAAAAACAATATAGGGCTGGATTTCTCTTATTCTTAGTTTATATTCCCAAATCTTTCATCAGATCTGTAGCACAAGTGGGTGAGTTCGTATATTGTTGCAAATATTGAAATAATAAATGCCCTGACGATGACAGTAATGAATGGAAAGATGAGGATTAACACGCTATCTTGTCAGGAGTATCATTTTACTTTTATCTTGAATGCTAGTGTGCCTGTTTTATAGTACACTTACGTGAGTATTAGGGAGTGGTCATCTGTCGTAAGGTGATGTCTTAGGACACTAGTCGAAAACTGTCTAAATCACTTCAGCTGGTTCTGAAGCAGCTGAAACCTCCATGTCTATGAGCACTCCGCATATGAGTGTCCGTCTGAGGTTCCACGATTTCTGGTGGGTAGCCTGAGCCCCTTCCCGATCTGCCCAGACCAGTCAATTTCTTATCCCCCTGCTCTCCTACCCCCCGTCCTCTGCCTTATACTTCTATCTTGGCTCTGTATGTGTGTGTGAGTGTGTGTGTGTGTGTGTGTGTGTGTGTGTCAGCAAAACCAACGGGAATAACATTACAGCCCGCATCTCGTGGTCGTGCGGTAGCGTTCTCGCTTCCCACGCCCGGGTTCCCGGGTTCGATTCCCGGCGGGGTCAGGGATTTTCTCTGCCTCGTGATGGCTGGGTGTTGTGTGCTGTCCTTAGGTTAGTTAGGTTTAAGTAGTTCTAAGTTCTAGGGGACCTATGACCACAGCAGTTGAGTCCCATAGTGCTCAGAGCCATTTGAACCAATAACATTACACGTAACGGCGCAGTAGCTTCTGATTACGGCTGCCTGTATAATGAAGTCTTAACTGCATCAACCGTCTTGATCTGTTTTATTCTAAAGTACACTATGTCTGAATTATAAAACGGAAATAAACTTTGCGAAGTGCACATAATGTAGCGTTATAAGATACGTTGTTCGTAATAGTAACATGATACAAGTGTGGTTTATCTGTATAGCTTTCTTGAGGAAGAGAGGCAGAAGCTATTCGACTTGCTTATTAATATTTCTTTGTAATGCGGAACTGGCAGTGGCAGCCACAGTGATGGTAATATGAATTAGAAGAATACAGTAAGTGTCACACGGAAAGTGTGACATATGCGCATTTTCGACAAAAGAGTGACCGGTATTACGTTTCTTTCAGGATATGTCTGTAGAAAGAAACTCCATTTAAATTTACGTAACGAATTGGCGCTGGTAACTTTTCTTTAGATAAATGAAGGTATCATGAGGGCACTTAACAGCTATCCCAACAGGTCACTGCTACATAAATTTCTCTGGATGAGAGCAAAGAAATAGCTCTTTCTGTGGTAAGATCCGTGATTCACACGGTGAATCCCTATTTGAAATTTTGTGGGTCGGTACAAGACCTTGCGCTTTTCAGCAGTTAAACTTTCTGCGCTTTTCAGGGATGTAATCTCCCTTTAATGTATACTTTGTGGTAAGAATTTCTCTTTCCTTAGCTAGTCAGACCTCTCGAACTGAAGTTCTTTTCAACATATAACGCAGGCCAAATAAGAGCACACGGTCGGAAACGCAAAAACCAAGTGGGGCAGTGTTTAGCACACTGGACTCGCATTCTGGAGGACGACGGTTCAAACCAACGTCCGACCATCCCGATTTAGGTTTTCCCTGTTTTCCCTGTATCGGTTCAGGCAAATACCAGGTCGGTTCCTTTGAAAGGGTACGACGAACTTCCTTCCCTATCCTTCCTTAATCCGGTGGGATCGATGACCCCGCTGTTTGGTCCCCTCCCACACCAACACTTTCGTAAAGAATTCATGGGTGTATGGCCGTCATGAATAAATCGGACGTTTGATAGGGATAACTCCAGGTTAAAACTTATTAAAAGATAGCTGGCAGGCAGTTCTCGTTTCCACTTTCGAGTACCTTCAATGCATGATTTAGTGACGCACCCATTACCATCACAAACCATCTTGTCGAGGCGACGGATGACCATAAAATCTGCGAGTACTGTTGTTACCCACTGATATGTTAGGTAGTTTTCTATATTTAACTTAGCTGAAAGGGAATTCTAATAGAGGAATAGTCAAAGTCCTGGTATGTACTAAAGTTACGGCTTCTTGCTTAAATTAATGGTAATTGATATACTGAAATAGGCCCGCCACCATCCACAAACACCTACCATACGTAAGAAGTGATGATGTTAAAACATGAAACAGAGCGAGAACCGCAAGATAAGATTACACCGAGCTCACATAGTTCCAAAGACAATAACAAGCAAAGGTATATCTACTCGCATGCCTAGGCTTCTTGACTTCTGAGATCAGTGCCTAGTGTCCAAGGGGGACCTTTGAAGCCCGAATATGCCGTGACAAAGATTGTGAGTATTTCATCGCAAAATATATGTATTTTCATCACAAAATGGATACGTATACTTCACCATGTAAGACGCGACTTGGGGTATCGGCCGCTATCAGGTTGGCTGAATCTTCAAATACGCGCGCCGCCAGTCACGCCGCCGCGCTTCGTACAGTCGCTAACGCAGCAAGTGGGCGCTATCACCAACGATTACGTCTCCGCCAATGAGATGAAAGCATCACCTCCCCGGAGCGAAAGCGACGGGTGTATATTGAACATTCAAGCACTGGTTCTATTTTGTGAGATTGGCAGTTGAATAACATTCACAGACTTCTGCAGAAGCCAGGGCTCATCATCTACCGAATTGTTAATGTATTGAAGAGAGACTGTTTCTAAGTCTACAGTATCTCTGTTTCAAAATTCAGACCTACTGTTAGCAACTGACGCTGAAACTACAGCAACAAACTTGTGTATTTTTTTTATTATTTGATGTTAGATGCAGAATAAATTAATGTCTGAATTCTCCGTTCATGAAGTGCATCTGATCCTCACTCCTGTATCCACTAAAGAACCACACAGCGTGCAAATCAAGTCAACACAACTAGGGGACGCATAGCCAGAGTTCTGGTATGTACTGACGTAACGGACTCTGTTGTTGTTGTTGTTACTGTGGCCTTCAGTCCAAAGACTGGTTTGATGCAGTTCTCCATGCTACTCTATCCTGTGCAAGCCTCTTCATCTCCTAGTAACTACTGCAACCGACATCCTTCTGCATTTGCTTAGTGTATTCATTTCTTGGTCTCTCTCCACGATTTTCACCCTCCATGCTCCTTTCCAGCACTAAATTGGTGATCGCATGATGCCTCAGAACGTGTCCTACCTACCGATCCCTTCTTCTAATCAAGATGTGCCACAAATTTTTCTTCTCCCCAAATCTGTTCAGAACCTCCTGATCTAACCACCTAATGTTCAGCATTCTGTTGCGACACCACATTTCAAAAGCTTCTATTCCATTCTTGTCTAAATTGTTTATCATCCATGTTTCATATCCATACAAACCTACACTCAATAAAAATACTTTCGGAAAAGACTTCCTGTCACTTAAATCTATACCCGATGTTAACAAATTTCTCTTCTTCAGACACACTTTCCTACATTTTACATCCTCTGTACTTCGATCATCCTCAGTTATTTTGCTGCCCAAATCGCAAAGCATGTCAACTACTTTAAGTGTCTCATTTACTAATCTAATTCCCTCAACACCACCTGATTCAGTTCGACAACATTCCATTATCCTCGTTTCGCTTTTGTAGACGTTCATATAATATCCTCTTTTCAAGAAACTGTCCATTCCCTTTAGTTGTTCTTCCAAGTTCTTTGTAGTCTCTGGCAGAATTACAATGTCATGGGCAGACCTCAGGTTTTTATTTCTTCTCCCTGAATTTTAAACCATACTCCCAATTTTTCTTTGGTATCCTTTACTGCTTGTTCAATGTACAGACTGAATAACATCGGTGATATGCTACAGTTCTTTCAGACCCCTTCTCTATCATAGCTTCCATTTCGTGCCCCTCGGCTCTTATAACTGCCTTCTGGTTTCTATACCAATTATAAATAGCTTTTCACTTCCTCTATTTTACCCCTGCCATCTTCAGAATTTGAAAGATAGTATTCCAGTCAACATTGTCAAAAGCTTTCTCTAAGTCTAGAACTGCAATACACGTAGCATTGCCTTTCCTTAACCTAGCTTCTAAGTAAAGTCATAGGGTCAAAATGATCTTCCCCGAGACAGGCCTCTACCAGTTTTTCCGTTCGTCTGTAAAGAATTCGTGTTAGAATTTTGCAGTCGTGTCTCTAAACTAACAGTTCGGTAATTTTCATACCTGTCAGCACCTGCTTTCTTTGGAATTGGTATCATTATATTATTTTTGAAGGCAGAGGACATTTCGCCTGTCTCATACATCTTACACTCGAGATGGAAGAGACTGGTCATGCGTGGTTCACCCAAGGCTATTAGTAGTTCTAACGGAATGTTGTCTACTCCCGTTGCCTTGTCTCTGCTTAGGTTTTTCAGTGCTCTGTCAAATTCTTCACGCATAAGATCTCCCATCTGATCGTCATCTACGTTATCTTCCATTTCCATGATTCTGCCCTGAAGTGCATTGCCCTTACATATACGGTGATAAACTCCTTCCACCTTTCGGCTTTCACTTCTTTGCTTACGACTGGTTTACCATCTGAGCTCTTGATAATCATACAGGTGGATGTCTCTTCTCCAAAGGTCTCTTTAATTTTTCTGTCAGTGACACCTGTCTTACCCCTAGGGATATACGTTTCTGCATCCTTACATTTGTCCTCTAGCCATTCCAGCTTAGCCCTTTTGCACTTCCTGCCTATCTCATTTTTGAGACGTTTGTGTTCCAATTAGCTTGCTTCATTTACAGAATTTTTATATTTTCCCCTTTCATCAGTAAAATTCTGTATCTCTTGTGCTAGCTAAAGTTTCTTCTAGCTCTCGTCTTTTTACCTACTTGATCCTCTGCTGCCTTCACTATTTTACTATTCAAAGCTACCCATTGATTTTCTGCTGTATTCTCTTCCCCCGTTCTTGTCAATCGTTCCCTAATGCTCCCTCTAAAACTCTCAGCAATCTCTAGTTCTTTCAGTTTATCCAGGTCCCATCTCCTTAAATTCCTACCTTTCTGCAGTTTCTTCAGTTTTAATCTACAGTTCAAACTAATAAATTAGGATTAGAGTCGACATCTGTCCCTGGAAATGTCTTACAATTTAAAACCTGGTTAATAAATCGACGTCTTACCAATATATAATCTCCCTTTTATTAAGAGGACTTCATACGTAAAAAAAAAAAAAAAAATTGCAACAGGTCTCCACGTTTTCCGGTGCATTGTGTGAACAGATGGCGTGCAATCATGTAAAGAACAGTTCTGGATGTCGAAACGGACTATAATACGAATTTGAATGCCTTTAAACTAACTGATGTGTGAGATAATGCGTAGTCATTAAGGGGCTCACCGCCCGTCGAGTTTTGTCCCCAAAATTATAGTTGTTTGCTTTGTTTCTAACATTTAAAGACTATAACTTTACTTTGAAAACTATATATTGATAAATTAAGGTCTAAGTTCAAGTGAGAGTGCCTCTTTATCTCAGTCATTTGAATCGACTAGCATATAAAATGGCAAGGTTCCCCAAGATTTTTCGTAATATTATTTGCTAGCAAAATTTTCTTTGTTGGTACCATTCTACTACGTACTTCGTATACGAGATCCTATTTAACATACACCGTACACCTGTAGTGTTAACAATAATCCTTTTTGTACTCCGGATAGGCGCAATAGGTTGGATTTCTAAGAATAGTGAAAAAATAGAAAAAAATATATACGATGACAGATAGGATTACAACCGAAACTGTAAGGGAACAACTAGAAACACACAACTTCAGTTTAAGTATGGTGCTGCGACCCAGGGGGCTGTGGCCGCCTTTTGTGGAGGGGGCCATGCATGGAGTTCGGGAGAGTGATCGGAAAAAAACGCCAGGAGGGGTTAGATACACAGCGGTACCCGTAATAACATTTACTCGCCAGGAGAATAAACAGAGGGATAAAGCTCCCTCAATACGTCGTACCGCGGCCGGGCCTCAGCGCTTGCTGCAAAAACGTGCTCACGCTGCTCGTCAGCAGGTCGTGAAGTCAGCCAGAGATCAGTGTGCCACGGCCGGTGTTTTGTCGTGCAGGCGGCAGTGCGAGCGGCACCAATCATAATCCCACCCCACACCATCGAACTACGACCTCCATATAGGTCCCTTTCAAGGAAATTAATGGGTTGGTATCTGGTTCCTGGTTCACGCCAGATGAAAACCCGGCGAGAATTACTGTTCAGACTATACCAGGACTCGTCCATGAAGATAACCTTGGACCACTGTTCCAATGACCATGTACTATGTTCTTGACACCAGGCTTTACAGGCTCTCCTGTGACCAGGAGTTAGTGGAAAGCACCTTGCAGGTCTCCGGGCGAATAAACCATGTCTGTTCAGTCGTCTTGAGACTGTGTGTCTGGAGACAACTGCTCCAGTGGCTGTGTTAACGTCCTGAGAAAGGCTACCTGCTGTGCTCCGCGGCCGTCCGCGGGCACTGATGGTAAGATATCGGTCTTCTTGTGGTGTTGTACACTGTGCTCGTCCCGTACTGCAGCGCCTGGACACGTTTCCTGTCTGCTGGAATCGTTGCCATAATCTTGAGATCACACTTTGTGGCACACGGAGGGCCCGTGCTACGACCTGCTGTGTTAGACCAGCCTCCAGTCGCCCTAGTATTCTACCCCGCATAACGTCATCAATATGTGTTCTTTGAGCCATTTTCAACACACAGTCACCATTAACACGTCTGGAAACGTCTGCACACTTACTCGCTGCACCGTACTCTGACATGCACCAACACATCTCTGCGTATGTGGACTGCTGACAGCGCCACCGTGCGACGACCGCAGGTTAAACGCACCGCATGGTCATACCTCGAGGCGATTTAAACCAGCAAACCGCCCAACGGAGGGTTGTTTCACCATATATCAGCATTATCCGGTATTTATGAGCATGAGTGTGTAATGATGGAGTAGGTGGCAACGGGTGACTACAGCTGTGGTTTCCATCATGTTAGCTGTGCCTCGGCGCTGAAGTCAACAAGTGGGTAGTAGGCAGACCATCGTCGATCATCTTGTGGTTTCGTGTAAACTCATTAGACTGGTATTCTTTCTGATTCTGGCGATATTTGCAGAATACTGGCATGACTGAAAGTGCTCCCTAGCTCCGAAAAGCGTCGTTATTAAAAGAGCCGGACCGCCACCGATGATGTGGTGGCTCTGGATGCATGAGCAAATTTTCTCTCGTTTATTGATCCGCATCAGCACTCTTTTCTCTACTGTGATGGTTCAGTAATTACCCTGGGTTACCAAGCTAAGGTCTTTCTATAACGTAGCTCTCTGTCGGCTGAAGTTACGGAGTGCTGCTTCGTAATACCCTGTTATGTTGTATTGTGGCGTTTGCTCTTACATTTCCCTCGTTCGGGGGTTGTGTGGCGGTGCTCGCCCGGTGCCCTGTCTTCCGCTGCATCGATGGCACGCAGCGTTGACAGACCGATTGGCGCACCGGCTCCGAGCCGACTCTCTCAGCTCTGATGGTTCAAATGGCTCTAAGCACCAAGGGACTTAACATCTGAGGCCATCAGTCCCCTAGATTTAGTACTTAAACCTAACTAACCTAATGACATCACACACATCCATGCCCGAGGCAGGATTTGAACCTGCGACAGTAGCAGGTGCGACTGAAGCGCCTAGAACCGCTCGACCACATCGGCCGGCATCTCTCAGCTCAGAGCTCGTCGGCAAAAACTGTTTTGGACTTACGCACCGAATTCATTCTGGTGCCGAACATCGGACATTAATCGTTTGTGGCCGAGTAAGTGCCTGATGATGGGAGCTAACTCCAAAAGCTAAGTCTTCAGGGTTCACGTAAAAGGAGAGTGGCACACCATTATTCACAGTTACTAGGTTTCATTAAAATGAGTGAACTGCTGAAGCACGGAAACATTACCAAATTGTTAAGCTAAGAAATATAACATAACTGTAAGTAGTTGTTACATGAAAACATTTTCATTTACTATTTTTAAAGAAATGGCTAGATAGGAAATGGGTTTAATTTAATAATTTATTTTTATTATACTAAACTGAAACTGCAGAACTGAGACTGCCTACCAAATTCTTCACCAGAATGGCCTAAGTAATGGACCCTAGCAGCCTGTACTCAAAGGAATTCGAAACCTAACATTTTAGTAGAAAAAGCTGTCTGTGCATTTGTTAGATCTAGAGGAATGTAACATCAAAGCATTTAAGAGTCAGGTGGCCTAAAAATGAACGATATTGTATAATGGAGAAATATATTTACCGTCATAAAAAAGAGTTGCTATCACAGATTTATGGTGGAAATTTAATAACACTGGTGACTCGTGTTCCATGTAGCGTATCCCAATTTTATCTACATCATATAGTTTTACAGGATGTCCCAGGAGGAATGTTCGCTATTGAAAGATGTAATAGGAAGATAGCAAGTTAGCAATCAGTTTAACAGCTCATGCGTTTTAACTGTGGACGAGACAAGTATGCAGATAACTGCTTACATCTGTTACACGAGGATCGTTTTGGCACTAGGAAAGTGAAAGGCCACACAGAGGCAGTTCTCACGTTGCGGTTGATAACTGAAGCAAGACCGAAGAAAAATCAAAACACGTTTATAGAATTTGTCGATATGGAGGAAGCGATAGGAAATGTAAAATTGTTTAAAAAGCTCGAAATTCAGAGAAAATTAGGGGTAAACTATAGGGAGACACTGGTAATATATAATATGTAGAAGAACCAAGAGGGAGCAATAAGACTAGAGATCAAAAACGATGTACTCAGATTAGAAAGGGTGTAAGACAGGGATGCAGTCTTTCGCCCCTACTTTTCAATCTGTACACTGAACAATCAGTAACGGAAATAAAAGAAAGGGTGAAGAGTGGGCATAAAATTCAAGGTCAAAGTACATCAAAGATAGGATTCGTTGATGACATTGTTGTTATCAGTGAAAGTAGGGAAAAATTACAGGATGTGTTGAACGGAATGATCAGTCTAACGAGTACAGAATACGGATTTGGAATAAATCGAATAAAGGCAAAAATAGTGAGAAGTTAAGGAATTCTTTTACCCATGTGATAAAAAGACCCATAACGGACAGGGCAAAGAGGACATAAAAACGGAGTAGCTCTGGCAAAAGGACATTCCTAGCCAAGAGAAGTCTACTAGTATGAAACATAAGGAACTTGAGGAAGAAACTTTTGAGAATGTACGTTTGGAGCTCACCGTTGTATGTGTAACATGGACTGAGGGGAAACCGGAAAAAAGATTATAGAGGCAACTAGATGTGGTGCTGTCGAAGAAAGTTGAAAATTAGGTGGGCTGATAAGGTAAGGAGTTAGGAGGTTCTCCCCAGAATCAGCAAGGTAGGACATGTATGGAAAACAGTGACAAGAGTAGAGAAAGAATAATAGGACATCCGTTATTACAACCGGGAATGACTTCCATGGTACTAGAAGGAGCTGTATAAGGTAAAGGGGGATAGAGGAAGACAGTATAATATCCCCTCTCCTAGTTAATTGTAATAATGTACTAAATCTTTCTTGATTGACTGTATACTATACTGGGCGCTGTGCAGAAAAAAATGAAGAGAAAACAAAAATATTATGAACGTTTGTGAAGTTACTTGCAGGAATTTTTCTAACAAAAATCTTGAACATTCTCTGAAACTAATAATTATTATTTTCATTCACTGGAGGAAGATATCTTCTTCTAGATCTCGGCGATGTCGATCCCGGGACTCCACGGCTCCGGCGATCGACGATTTAGTATTGATGGTTCTGCACAATCTCAAAGAAAAACTGGAAGGGGAATGAAAATGGCAGCAAATCCTTAAATGTTGTAGCGAGAATAAATCCACGTCCGGACTATTGAATGTTACTTTTGAGAACAGACAGCAATGCCACTCGTCACTAGTTTTGATCCGTCTTATTATAAATTCGATGCAGGCTCTTGAAATTATTTTCATCACAGGATGTAAATCTTGCTGGTAAGACTTAAACATATATATTGTCCAGTGTCAAGTGTCGGGGTTTTAAATGAATGCATTACCTTTTACTGTTTTGTAGTCTTTCACGATGGTCATATTCGCTGTTTATTCATCAAGATGAGCTCTTTGGAATTACAACGGTTTTTAAGCCTTCCACCTTTTCTATATAGACACCAAACATTAAAGTCACAATTCTGACAGCAATGGCAGACTATCCCTTTCATACAATAATATACACTTCTCTCTACTCCCGCTAGGAAGACAACATAAAAACCCCAACAAATTAGAAATTGCATCCAAGAAGGCTAACAACGCCAGAGCTACAATGTACCACAGTCGCTTTTTAGGATCGCTGCTGACACTCCGAACCACTATATCTTTGAGTATCAATATAATGGTCGTAGTTTTAACATAGTAAATAATTTATAGGTTTCTTGTTAGTCGAGGTCGAGGTCAAAGAATAAACGATTACTGGGAAGTAAACATTTGGCCACTACGGGCCTTTAACAATACAAAAACACATTTCCACCGCGTTGATACTGCCACCATTTTCGCACACGTGTCGTGAGACAGAGAATACAATGAAATATCAAATATTCTCAGTGCGATGCTACAACTTAATCTGGAATGTAGACAGTAAATAATTGAGGTCTAGGTTCCAAGGGCCTCTCAGATGAAAATGTTGTCGCATGAGAGGAATTTGTGGTAGGCCATATCAAACCAGTCAGAAGACTGATGAGCCCATGTTTTCCAGACTTCTTTGCTTCGAATTATCATTTCCGTCATATCCATGAATACTGATCATTCCTCCTAGGACGCCCTGTATAAGTAACTAGTAGAGTTAATAGTTAATCGACGTGTTTGAAGCACATTTTAAGTGTATTTACTAGAAACAACTATCTTCCGCAGTGCAACGAGTTCACTGAGAAGGACACAATGAAGTTTCAGGATCATGTGAATTTATCGATAGTAGTATTTTGAAAATTTGTGAAGTTCTATCCTTTAATTAGGCACTTGAATAAAGATGTCCACGTTCACCGACTTCTACAGCCCCTCTTCCCCTTCTCTCCCTGCCTCCCCACCCGTACCACTAACTGAAATTAGCTGACTGGTCTGCCTCCCTCGTGATACTTCCTAAATGTGAATCAGACCACTCCCCATGCTATTATCTTGAAGACCTGTCGTCCACTCTGGTGCCTCCAAACTAGCGCAACACATACTACTAGCGCTCCCCTAATGCTTCTGTATCCGTACACGCTTCTTCGCGTTTTTTTTAATCGTCTGTCATACCAATATCCATAAAAAGAGCACCCACTCGGCAGTCAGATAATTCATTACTGCGTCTACATCTACATCTACATGGATACTCTGCAAATCACAGTTAAGTGCCTGGCAGAGGGTTCATCGAACCACCTTCACAATTCTCTATCATTCCAATCTCGTATAGCGAGCGGAAAGAATGAACATCTATATCTTTCCGTACGAGCCCTGATTTCCATTATTTTATCTTGGTGATCGTTCCTCCCTATGTAGGTCGATGTCAACAAAATATTTTTCCATTCCGAGGAGAAAGTTGGTGATTGGAGTTACGAGAGAAGATTCTCGCAACGAAAAACTCCTTTCTTTTAATGATGTCCAGCCCAAATCCTGTATCACTTCTGTGACACTCTCTCCCATATTTCGCGAAAATAAAATACGTGCTGCCTTTCTTTTGTGATGTACTCCGTCAGTCCTATCTGGTAAAGATCCCACACCGTGCAGCAGTATTCTAAAAGAGGACGGACAAGCGTAGTATAGGTAGTCTCCTTGATAGATTTGTAACATTTTGTAAGTGCCCTGCCAATAAAACGCAGTCTATGGTTAGCCTTTCCTACAACATTTTCTATATGTTCCTTCCAATTTAAGTTGTTCGTAATTGTAATACCTAGGTATATAGTTGAATTTACGCCTTTTACATTAGTCTGATATATCGTGTAACCGAAGTTTAACGAATTCCTTTTAGCACTCATGAGGGTGACCTCACGCTTTTCGTTATTTAGGTTCAACTGCCACTTTTGGCACCATTCGGATATCTTTTCAAAATCGTTTTGCAGTTTGTTTTGGTCTTCTCATGACTTTATTAGTCGATAAACGGCAGCGTCATCTTCAAACAACCGAAGACGGCTGCTCAGATTGTCTCCAAAATCATTAATATTGATAAGGAACAGCAAAGGGCCTAAAACACTACCTTGGGGAACATCAGAAATAATTTCTGCGTCTTTCCATTCAAATTTTCCAATTACCCGTCCTCCTGAAACAGTAAATACTGCCTTTAAAAAGAAAAACACTTTGCCTGAAGATGATGGAGGCGCATTCCATCGAAACGTTGCTAGAAGACGACGACGCTACTCGAGTGACAACCCGTGAAGACTTCATATATGAAATTCACCGAGAAGGCCTGCTTTGAAATATAAAAAAAGATTGCTACTAACAAACCAAATCGGTTTGATATTTTCTATTGGCCTTGGAGTTCCCAAAGGGGCTATGTTTCCATAACTGTTCCTGGTACTGCATATCATAATAGATATTACCAAGAGAGGGGTGGTCTTTGCTGTGTGTGTCGTTCCTTAGCATCTTGTACCTAATCGCAGAAATTTGTCTTTCTTCCGACTCTCTTTCATTGTGGATCATTAGGCAGAGAGGTGTTACCGTGACTGCTTCCCCAGAACACCCTGTAACACAATGGGGTGGTTGACCTAAATTTAAGTAAGGAAAATGGACGCGTAGTAATCTATTCCCACTAAGTTATACTTAACGAACTGCAGTATAGTAGTTAACAGTGTTCGACTTCACGAATTCTGAGGTGACAAAAACGAAATTAAAATTAATGAGCAATTCGAAGGCAATTAAGTTGCGCACATATGCTCAGCATGTAACTTTACTCAAATATGCTAGAACGAGGGCCGCCAGAATTAAAAAAATTAAATGATCAGCATTTTATGGCATTAAATATAGTTGTCACAGCCACATAGGACCTAGGATATTGAATAATAAACACGCATGCACCAAGAAATGTACTCATTTTCTCGAACTACACTGACGCGCCCAACCCATTCAGCTCGCGGAATGTTCTAAACAAACCAGCGAAGAAGACACGCATACCCGGTGTCACATTCAAATTCCACGCGAGTTGCGCTTTGCGGTCAGTCGGAACAGGACACTCTTACGATAGGTACCCGGGCACGCCGTATAATGGCAGTTTAAAAGTTTATTGATGTATGGTGCATGTTTCATGTAGGTCAGGATTATGTTACATCAGCTTTTGTTGTCCTTTAAATTATATTTGTACTTTACTTTTTTTACTTTGTGTGTGTCTCGTGGCTTCCAGGAAAAGTCAGCCACAAGTCTAAATTAATACACCGTGTCATTTGCAATACAGGGACGTCTGAATTGAATTTCTGTTTAGAATACAAACTTTCAACCATCTTTTCCTGTATTATCGTGGGATTTGACCCTTTCTTTACGTTTATCATTGCTGCATTTGACTGGTTTTGAGCTATGCTTGGTTTTCTTTTGTCTGATAAATGTGATATTTTTTGTCATTTTTATATTTAAAATGAGCAGTTGACACCGGTAAATATTTTGTGAGGTTTTGGTAAAGAGAATTATTCGTTGTGTTTTGTTTGTGTTGCGTATTTCGGCAGAATTTACTTACGTTTTCTCCTGCTGGTTGATTAAATCCTGATTATATTATGTTGCTGCGGCTTAGACATACGTTTCACTGGTTTCGCTGTACAATTTACTTTTCATATGCGCTGTTTTATTTTCGATTGTTTACTCAAGAATCACATGTGAAATACAGAAAAAAAACAAAAAACCACAAAAGGTATTAAAACATCCAAGACCACCACAGAAAAATTCAACAAAGGAGGTATATACTTCTTAACCTGCAAACACTTTGAATCAATATACACAAGACGGATTTCTAGAAATTTCGAAATAACATACGCTGATTATTCAAGAGCACTGAAAAACAACAGCACACACGCAACGTCTACAGACCACCTCATTGGAAACCACGATTACCACAGTGGCGTAGGAAAAGGTCTCCAGATCTTAAAACACATGAACTATTTGCACCACTCACAAACAACAGAACAAAATTATGACATCCAGGAAGGCATCACACTGGACAACAAATCACCAGTGGTCAAGCCGTACTCTAAAAAAAAAAATCACTCTAACTTGTAAGTGAACTTTCAAACACACAATAAAACTCGCACGCACACACACACACACACACACACACACACACACACACACACACACTCGCCTATATAAAACACACCGAAAAGCAAACAGCGAAACAAATCTCTGTCACGAGCTCATGTAAGAAATAAATTTTGCAGCTAAACGTGTCAATACACGACAACAATATGACAACACTAACAAGGGAACCTCCCCATCGCACCCCCCTCAGATTTAGTTATAAGTTGGCATAGTGGATAGACCTCGAAAAACTGAACACAGATCAATCGAGAAAACAGGAAGAAGTTGTGTGGAACTATGAAAAAATAGGCAAAATATACAAACTGAGTAGTCCATGTGGAACGTAGGCAGCATCAAGGAGAATGTGAGCTCACGAGTGCCTGGTCCCGTGGTTAGCGTGAGCAGCTGCGGAAGGAGAGGGCATTGTTTCGAGTCTTCCCTCAAGTAAAAAATTTAACTTTTTATTTTCAGTTTATGTGACAAACTCTTATGCTTTCATCACTTTTTTGGGTGTGATTATCACATCCACAAGAAAACCTAAATCGGGCAAAGTACAAGAATCTTTTTACCCATTTGCCAGGTGTACAAATTAAGTGGGTCGACAACATATTTCTGTCATGTGACGCACATGCCGTCACCAGTGTCGTCTAGAATATATCAGACGTGTTATCCTGTGGAGGAATCGGTTGACCTATGACCTTGCGATGAAATGCTTTCGGTTCCTATTGGAGAGGCACGTCCTTTCGTCCATTAATCGCACGGTTTTGCGGTGCGGTCGCAAAACAAAGACACTAAACTTATTGCAGTGAACAGAGACGTCAATGAACGAACGGAGAGATCATAATTTAGCGAAAATAAAAGAGTAAACTTTTAACTCGAGGGAAGACTTGAATCAAGTTCCTTTCGTTCCGCAGCTGCTCACGCAAACCACGGGACCACGGCACTCCTGAGCTCCAGTTATCCTTGATATTGCTAATGTTATGCATGGACTACTCAGTATGTACATTTTGCTTATTTTTTCATAGTTCCACACTACTTCTTCCTGTTTTATCGATTGATCTGTGTTCAGTTTTTCAGGGCCTATCCACTGTGACAACTTACAACTAAAACTGAGAGGGGTGCGATGGGGAGGTTCCCTTGTAAGAATTCATCAGTTAGCAGGAGAAATATTCGTTTTGTTGATAAAAATCGCCTGTCCACTCTGCACTGTACTTCATTTCTTCCAGACGTGTATCACCTTTTACTTTAAGATATCTTCAGTGGCATCTAGCTCAAGTCTTGTTTTTTACGTAAATAAGTGATTACTTACAATTCTTCGCGCTTTTGGTTGGCATCTGCATTTCCTCTCGTCTGGTCACATGCAGGAGGTTGCACCATAAATTCTCTTACGAACGTTTTTCCTTCTAAATATTCATACTGATTGGCTTATTTCTGTGGAGCAGTATTAGTCTTCTGTCATCACACGTTCATGCTCGAGGCAGGATTCGAACCAGCGATTATAGTAGCCTCGTGGTTCCGGACTGAAGCGCCTACAACAGGTCGACCACAGTGGCCGGCTATGTGTGTGTGTGCGTGTGTGCGTGTGTGTATGTATGTGTGTGTGTGGGTGGGTGTGGGTGTGTGTGGGTGGGTGGGTGGTTGGGTGTGTTGGTAGTTGTAGTTATACAGGACGAGTTCTAGAAACTTGAATCTGAATGTAATAAGTTATAACGAATGGTTTAAGGATTCGATGTTCGGGTAATTTGAGATTTTATTTAAATCTTTCACGGCCGAGTTCATGGACAAGTGAGTAGAAAGGGGTTGGGTGACATTATTATTATGACAATAATGCTCTATTGGTGTCCTGCTCTGTTATTTCATCATTTAGTGTCAACAGTGACTCGTTTGTCGAGTGTACTTGATCATTCAACAGGATTTCCTTCTCTGCTTTTGTTTTCTGCATGTGATAATTTTGTTGCAGAGTTAGGAGGTGTTTGCTGTTGTTGATTCTAATCATTTTCCTTTCTCTACTGTACTGGCTGATTTGTGACTAAGGTGTCTTAGGTGTTCAGCAAATGTGGAGTATGTCCCATACATCCAGGCGCTTACGTGTTCTTTCTGTGAGACATCAAATTTTCTGCTTGTTGTCCTATATACCTGCCATCATAAGTGTTACACTGTCACTGATATATTTGCCTTCCGGTATATGCCTATTTTTTGTCAGTTTTGCGTGTAGTTTTTGGTAGAATTTTCAGTTGTGTATGCTATGTTTATGCCTTGTCTTTTGAAAACGTTTGTGATTTTATGTGTGTGTTTGAGCATGTATTTCATTGTGTACCATCTTGTGTTTTCTCGTATATTTGCCTCGGTGTAATTGTCATGGTACTGAGTGTTTGTGTTTTTTTTTGGATCTATTGTAGTATTGTCTATGGTTTCGTGTTTTCTGCTTTTACTTTAGTTTTAATTTTGTTGTTTAGCTTTGTGAGTATGTTACCAATCTATTATTTTTCCTATCTGTATTATTATGACACGTTCTCTTATGTGGTTTTATTTGTTGAGTGTCACTGTGTAGTGCTGATTGATTTTCTGAATGTGGGTGGTTCAAGAGTTGGGGAAAGATAATGTCAGTTGCTAGGGGCTTTGGTGAATTTCAAATGTAAAGTTATTGATTTCAGTGTTATACCTAGAAAGTAAATTTCGGTATTCTGTTCTCGTTCAGTTGTGAGTTTTATATTGTTATGTGCCTCGTTGATGTCAATATGTAATTCTTCAGTTCTCGTTTCTGGTTCATCTATTAAGCAGGGTATGTCATCCATATATCTGAACCAGTATAATATATTGTATACCTCTGCTACAATTTTTTTAAAAGTAATATATATACACTCCTGGAAATTGAAATAAGAACACCGTGAATTCATTGTCCCAGGAAGGGGAAACTTTATTGACACATTCCTGGGGTCAGATACATCACATGATCACACTGACAGAACCACAGGCACATAGACACAGGCAACAGAGCATGCACAATGTCGGCACTAGTACAGTGTATATCCACCTTTCGCAGCAATACAGGCTGCTATTCTCCCATGGAGACGATCGTAGAGATGCTGGATATAGTCCTGTGGAACGGCTTGCCATGCCATTTCCACCTGGCGCCTCAGTTGCACCAGCGTTCGCGCTGGACGTGCAGACCGCGTGAGACGACGCTTCATCCAGTCCCAAACGTGCTCAATGGGGGACAGATCCGGAGATCTTGCTGGCCAGGGTAGTTGACTTACACCTTCTAGAGCACGTTGGGTGGCACGGGATACATGCGGACGTGCATTGTCCTGTTGGAACAGCAAGTTCCCTTGCCGGTCCAGGAATGGTAGAACGATGGGTTCGATGACGGTTTGGATGTACCGTGCACTATTCAGTGTCCCCTCGACGATCACCAGTGGTGTACGGCCAGTGTAGGAGATCGCTCCCCACACCATGATGCCGGGTGTTGGCCCTGTGTGCCTCGGTCGTATGCAGTCCTGATTGTGGCGCTCACCTGCACGGCGCCAAACACGCATACGACCATCATTGGCACCAAGGCAGAAGCGACTCTCATCGCTGAAGACGACACGTCTCCATTCGTCCCTCCATTCACGCCTGTCGCGACACCACTGGAGGCGGGCTGCACGATGTTGGGGCGTGAGCGGAAGACGGCCTAACGGTGTGCGGGACCGTAGCCCAGCCTCATGGAGACGGTTGCGAATGGTCCTCGCCGATACCCCAGGAGCAACAGTGTCCCTAATTTGCTGGGAAGTGGCGGTGCGGTCCCCTACGGCACTGCGTAGGATCCTACGGTCTTGGCGTGCATCCGTGCGTCGCTGCGGTCCGGTCCCAGGTCGACGGGCACGTGCACCTTCCGCCGACCACTGGCGACAACATCGATGTACTGTGGAGACCTCACGCCCCACGTGTTGAGCAATTCGGCGGTACGTCCACCCGGCCTCCCGCATGCCCACTATACGCCCTCGCTCAAAGTCCGTCAACTGCACATACGGTTCACGTCCACGCTGTCGCGGCATGCTACCAGTGTTAAAGACTGCGATGGAGCTCCGTATGCCACGGCAAACTGGCTGACACTGACGGCGGCGGTGCACAAATGCTGCGCAGCTAGCGCCATTCGACGGCCAACACCGCGGTTCCTGGTGTGTCCGCTGTGCCGTGCGTGTGATCATTGCTTGTACAGCCCTCTCGCAGTGTCCGGAGCAAGTATGGTGGGTCTGACACACCGGTGTCAATGTGTTCTTTTTTCCATTTCCAGGAGTATATATATATATATATATATATATATATATATATATATATATATATATATATGTGTGTGTGTGTGTGTGTGTGTGGATCACACCTAAAAGATCACAATTACAAACCAACCTCTACAGAAGAAGACAAGAAAATAGTTACAATCACCAATTAAAAAAACACCTCCTAACTCTGCAAGAAAATTATCACATACAGAAAACAAAAGCAGAGAAGAAACTCCTGTTGAATGATCAAATTCACCTGACAAAGAAGTTGTTGTTTACACTGACAGAGAAAATAACAGAGTACCAATCCAATAGAGGATTAATATCATAATCATAACACTCCTCAACGTCTTTCCACTCACTTTTGCATGACACACTCCACAAAATATTTCAAAGAAAACTCAAATCATCTGAACCCCAAAACATTCCACAACTCTCTGACAGCTACAAGATTTATATTCAACTTACTACAGCTCACCATGAATACCCACTAACACACCCTCACGCACCCCCTCTCCCCCCCCCCCACACACACACACACAGAGAGAGAGAGAGAGAGAGAACAGAAATGAATAGATACTACTTTTCAGCATATACCTCGTTAGGTTGGCAACATGTACGTAACCAAACCAAACAGGATGAGACATTAAGTGAATACTAAGTAGTTACGATTGTAAATCACAGTTTTGAGTAAATTACCTGCTATTAATGACAGAAGTCTAATGGTACTCCACAGCAATTAGGACAAACAATAAGAAAATACTGAACAAAAATTTCGTAACGTGAAAACGTACTTTTGTTTAAATAACGCGACTCCAGCATGGACCAGATGAGAGCAAACGCAGATACCAACCAAAATCAGAAAGAACTGTAAGTAACCACTTCTTTACATAAAAACAAAAGTAAACAGTTTCATAATCTACAGATGTCGCAGATCAACCAAAACTATATGATTCTAGATTCCACTGAAGTTGCCTCACAGTAAAAGGTGAAATGCGTCTAGGAGAAATACAATACACTGCAGCAAGTAAAGGCCGTTTCTATTTAGAAAAGGAATATTTCTGTGCTTGTTGCGGATAATGGTCACGCAAACCAACATGTTATTCACGCCAGGCATTTCAAGTATGGTCTTTATCTGAAACTGAGATGACTTCATCTGAACGTTCTTAACACCATACAGCTCATAAACTTCAGGAACTTATATGAGTGTAATGACTTCGTACCTAAATATTTCAATGTAAAGAATAAAAACAGTTCACCTAGTGTTCAAACAGCTAGGCACGCTGCCCAGAAAATGTGGTTAAAATTAGAAATAAAATTCCTTGGCATTACAAGGAAGAGCTATATTACGAGCTATAGAAGACACATTTGAAACTTGCAAACACCATTAACTGCATGGCAGTTTTCTCCCATCTGGTCAACAATGTTGAAGGTGAAACAAACATTCTATACAAAGAATAACACAATAACATTAAACACAACCAAAAAAAAACACACACACAAAGTTTACCTGATGTTAACGACCCTTAAAGAAAGGCTACTTTCGGAGAAAGGATTAAAATTAATATAAATTCAGAAATAGATTTATATTATGTAGAGAATATAATTATAGACGCAGAAAGAGTATTGACACAGAAAGAAGAAAGGTAGGAGAGAAAACTGCTATGTCATCTAGAGAACTAGTAAAACAAAAAGAAACGTGTGATGTAATAACAAACATGAAAACACAATTGCACGAAGACAACACAAACACAGAATCTGTAACTTCAGGACACTTAGGAGAAACTTCAAAATGAGAAGTCATCATTTCAAAATCAGACAAGGGGAACACATAGTACTTACAGACAATGAACAATACACTGAAAAAAAACACAGGAATTCATCTCACAAAAGACACAACAAAATTAAAATCAGACCCAAAAAGCAGACTCACGTCGAAATGAAAAAAAAAACGCTCTGAAAAATGTAAGCACTATACTGGATAACACAAATAAAAAAAACTGACAGGGATTAGTCCCATTGTACCTGTCATCCTTAGCCAACCAAAGATCCGCAAACCAAATCTCCCTGTAAAGCTGATACTGGATTTCAGAAAACCTCCCATCTACAAGCTTGCAGGATACATATCAAAATTACTGTTCGAAAATATCAAAGTACAAAAAGACAGAACCATTAAAAACATTAAACTGCTAATACGACAAATAAAACGTATAAAAATCCCATACACAGCAACATTCCTCTCATTTGACATAGAAAGCATGTTTGCAGTAGGAGAAACAATAGACATCACAGATGAAAACCTAAGCACACATAATGAACTCCCTGATGAACAAATTCATGAAATATTCACATTAATAAAGCTCATAAGATAACAAATTCTAGTAATAATCCATACATATACTTTTCTCTCTCTTCGGCATACACATACATACACACACACACACACACACACACACACACACACACACACGCACACTTACACACACACACACACACACACAAACACACGCACATACACAGACACACACACAGATACAAACAGAAGTGAATAGACGTTAGTTTTCAGCATATTCTTTGTTGGCAACATGTCTATAAACAAACCAAATAGGATGAGACATAAAGTGAACGTACAGTAGTTACGACTGTAAATCAAAGTTTTCTGTAAAATGTCTACTACGAGTGCAAGAAAACTAATAGTGCTCCACAGCAGTTAGGGCGAACAATATGAAAACTGTGAAGAGAAAAAGTTCGTAACATGAAAACACGTTTATGTTTTGTAGATTAAGTTATACTGCGACCACCAGAATGTGACCAGATGAGAGGAAACGCATACGCCAACCGAAAATGCAAAGAACCACGAGTAATCGCTTATTTGCATAAAAAATAAGACGTTAGCTGGTTTATAATCTACAAGTATCGCACATCAAAACAAAACTGTATCATTAGATTCCACTGAAGTTCCATTATATTAGAAGGCGAAGAGCGTCTGGAAAAAATAAAATATATTGCAGCAAGGAAAGGTAGTTTTTATTTACATAACTAATATATGTGCTTGCTGCGGACGATGACCACGCAAAGAAATTAGTTACCACGAGAAAACGTAAGTAAACGCTGTTGAAATATGCCACACACTCTACATAATACCAACCACACCAAAGCTTCACAAAATTTTTACCGATGTCAACAGGTCATTTCAAATATAAAAGTAACATCAGAAACACCTTTATCACTCAAATAAAACAAAGCCTAGCTGTGGAAATGTCAAAAACAGAAATGGTATGCTTAAAAAAATGGGCATATGCTATTATACCTCCGGAATATACAATTCAAATGTTGTGTTCTAAACAAAAATTCAATTCAGGCGTCACCTCCATGACACTTGTGTTACCAGTGACACAGTTCATTTATTGTAGCTTTTGGTTGACTTCTACTGGCAGCCTCGGAGCACACACAACGCTCAAAAACGTAGAATCCGTATGTAATCTAATAACACCCAAATTTGGTGTAACATATCCCTAAACTACATAAAATTAGGATTCATATATTTCCAGAACAATAAAAAAAACTACTGAGGGTACCACAACTGCGGTGAAATATATTTGGGTATTAACAAAACCAATATTGTGTTCTTACAAAAACGTACAACCTCTTTAATACAGTACTATATTTACATGTTAGTACTTATGTGGGTGATGAGTTTTGCTACTAATAGATAATACTGAAATGATGAAAGTGCCTTACATAATTATCCCGTTAATAAATCTAATCTTATGGTTACCTGGAACGGTTTTGTCGTAAAGAAACCATCTTACCTTCTAAAAGCAAACTCTGTTGTAGGTTTTGCCGTATTTCTAAATTTTCAGCAAAGGGGTAGATGTGCCATACTAATAATAGTTTTCTGTAATCTTGCCATGGTAATGTGCCATTCGGAAAAAAGATAAACTCTCTTGTTTAGCATGATCTCTTAAAGACCCCTGTCATACGTTAGGCATGTTCGGGTAAAAAAATAATAAGGGAAATTACTTAATTTTATTTGCAGCAAATAATGATTTTTCCTAAGGTTCAGTTATACTCCAAATGTTTATACACAACGTAGAAAAAAAGTAAACAATTTTGCGACAGTTTGTTGATAAAATGGAGGATTGCCGGATCCAAAAGACCACTGTTAAGCTTGAAAGGGTTAATCAGATGGTTATAATGCCTTGGCTCTTTAGTGTATGTCTTGAAACAATCTATTTGCATGTTATAAACAAGAGAGTTGAGAAACGAGAGTCGATGTTGCTTTTCTTGCAGTAAGGAAATGTGTCACTTCAGGGTATATGTTACCACTTCGAAACTTCTACAGCTTTCAGGTGGGTGCTAAAGATGCTCCATACATGTTTACTACCGGGAACGTCTTCGTTTGTAGGTTTCTCTGTCAACATATTTGCAAACGTTGCCCAGTTCTGTGTTATCAATCAGTCCACCAACAGTACCACAGCATGTTTCTCGCCGTGCCCACAACGCCAACGTAAAACTTTCGTAATTAAAGCCGTCTTCTCGCTTTTTTTCCCTCCTCCCCAACGTCACCATTTCTTTTATGCCTATCTCCCCAGCTGTTCGCCACCTCGAGAACGTTGTTCCTACTTCTCTTTCGTCGGAAATTACGGAATGATTATAGAGTAATTCCATTACAGTCCGGATGCATTATAACGGGGCACGTTTAATGAAAAAGTCCAGCGCCTTATTAAGTTGTTTGCGCAGAGTTTTGATTGTGAGAGCGTGTTGAAACTGGGATAATGACTTCCCTTCCCCCCATCGTAGCGCGCCTTGGCCTCCCTTCTGTCCACAGCTGGCTGTTAATGTACCTGACCCGCCGTTCAAATGTCACTTAAAATAACGGAGCTGCGTTTTAAAACTTCCAGACTTATCTCAAACGACTATGGTTTGACATACAAGACTTATTTTTGCACTGAATACGCCCAAACTGAAATTAGACCTCTAAGGAGCGATTAAAAATAACAAATGAAGCAAAATGATAAGCCATTTTCCCTTAGTTCGTAATTCAGTGGCAATGCTCAACGAAAACTAGTTCTGCTGTATTATTACAAATTTGATGTGTCACAGATGATTTAGTTTCTTGGACATCTTCACGTTGTCTACAGTTAAACAAAACAGGAAACTAGCTAAACCTACACCATGTGTTGAGCAAAATAGGGAAGCTATGCTGGTAAGAGCCTTATACTACATCCTCACTGAGTTTTGCTGAAGTCATGACACAAATGGCCCGTTAAATTACTATTTGTGATCTTGTCGTAGTTTCAATTAGTAACATACTTTACTTGCGATAACTAGTTTCAGACACGACTTCCATTATCAAACCATCGCCATCGTCGTAAATGTTGAAACGCAATACAACCAGTATATTTGCAAATGCCACATTCAACAGTCATGAGTAAACGTATACAAAATAATGTACAGCATGTTCTTAGCGCTTCTTGCCACATAGCACTACTGATCTTACGTGTTTACATTTGAAAATTATTGAACTATACAAAAAAAGGTAAATTAGTTACAAACTATATTAAACATATTAATGTCACTACAGATATTCGGATTCAGGTTACGACACGTTCGATACTGCCTGGCGTCATTGGCGATGATGTGGCACAGGAAATAGCGAAATTCTGCATGACCCGCTGAAGTGTCGGGACATCGATACTGTCGATGAAATCCTGAATGGCTGTTTTCAGTTCAGCAATGGTTTTGGGGTTATCGCTGTACACCTTGTCTTTAATCTAGCCCCACAGAAAGGAGTCGCATGTGTTCAGGTCCAATCGAAGCCCATGCCAGTGGTCTATGGGTATCCTAAGGCCAGAATGCGGTCCCCAAAGTTCTCCTGTAGAACGTCAAACACTATCCTGCCTCGATGGTGTCGAACGCCGTCTTGCATGAACCACATCTTGTCGAAATCAGGGTCACTTTGGATAACGGACATGAAATCATCTTCCAAAACCTTCACGTATCGTTCGGTAGTCGCCGTACCATCAAAGAATATCGCAACCGATTATTCCGTCACTGAGCATTGCACACCGCACAGTCACCCGTTGAGAGTTAAGAGACCTCTCGATAGCCAAATGTGGATTCTCAGTCCCCAAAATACTCCAGTTTTGCTTATTGACGAACCGATCCAAATGAAAAATGGGCTTTGTCACTAAACCAAACCATGCATACACTTACTGGTTCCCAACATGCCCCGCGCCCAATCGTGCAGTTTGAACGTCCTAACACAAACTGTTCAGGAATTATGACGATTTTATTTTGTATAATTCAATAATTGTCAGCCTTTATGTCTGCAATGGAGCTACACCCAGCACGCCGTGTCTGCTCGTTACACTTTCGCCACGCCGGTTTAAAATGTTTCAGATCAGGGTTTTTCGATTTGGTCTCCACAATCAGACCATTTGTGTCATGATTTTAGCACAGGTCGGAGACGATTTAATACAAGGCTGTTATCAGTGAAAGTTCCTTATTTTAGTCGTTAAGATGCTGTAGCTGCAACCTCATTTCCTGTTTTGCTTAACTACAAGAACCCGAAGATATTCAACCAACAAAACCGGTAATAGCACAATAAATGTGTAATAATACAGTTGTGGTAGTTTTCATTGAGCTTTAGCCTCAACTGTCGTGCTCAACATGAAAAGAAATCATTGCTTATTTACCCTGCCCATAACAATAGTCTATTGTAGTCTTTCCAAATGAATAAACATTTCTACTTTTAACGATAACAAAAATAAAATTCTGTTGCAAAAGAAGAGGGATATTTTATCGTATCTACAGTATAAGACACACAGAAAAATATAGAAAATATTTTACATTCTGTTCATCCTCAGTTTTTGAAAGGCATGATTGTGTAGAAAAATTCCGCTGAAAGCTGGAATAATTCTTGTCTTATCGATACACAACCGGTTTCGGGGCATAGCGCCGCATCATCAGGTGCATTAATGTTAAAAGGTCATAGGTGTACCCACCGCCCCTAGTCAAGATACATGATGTCTACTTTATAATGGCGAACAAAGGGTGACAAAGACGTGCTCCATTAATTCCGCAAAAATTGCTGAATAGTCTTTCTTAGTTATTTGTGCGACCCCATTTTGAACTTCCCAACACTGGACTACCCTTGCGTCACACCGATGCAGGTAAATTTTAAAACGTGGGTCTATAACTACATAAGCCACAAACCAGCAATTTTTACGAAATTATAACGCCATTGTCACCATTCGTCCGCCAATATAAGGTGGACGTCATTCATTGAATAACATATCCTGACTAGGAGCACTGAGTACACCTGTTGATGCTACGTACGGCCACGAAACTGGTTGTGCACCAATAAATCCAGAATATTACCAGCTGTCAGCGGAATTCTTCCGAACTAAACTCATGGTCATAAATTAAGGATAATTGCAGAATATGATGACACACAGCATGGCACTACACAAAACTAAGGCTAAACGCATCGGCACATAGGGAACACACACGACACAGATCTGTAAGTCCACGGTATTGGTGAAAAGTTGAGAAAACCGTCCCGAAACAAATGTGCTACAAAATACCACTGTTTCCTGCACATGTTCCCCGACATCAATATGGTATATGATCACTATGCACACGTGCATAGGCCGCACTTGGGGTAGGCATAGTCCGGATCAGGTGGTCGAGCAGCTGCTGGGGTATAGCCTTCCATTCTTGCACCAGTGCAAGTCGGAGCTGCTGTAGTGTCGTACGGATTTGAAGACGTGCACCGATACGCCGACCGATAGCATCCCAGACGTGCTCGATGGGGTTTAAGTCTGGAGAACAGGCAGGCCACTCCATTCGCCTGATATCTTATGTTTCAAAGTACTCCTCCACGATGGCAGCTTGCTGGGGCCGTGAGTTATCCATCAGGAGGAAGGTGGGACCCACTGCACCACTGAAAAGGTGGACATACTGGTGCAAAATGACGTCCCAATACACCTGACCTGTTACGGTTCCTCTGTCAAAGACATGTGGGAGTGTACGTGCACCAATCATAATCCCACCCCATACCATCAAACCATGACCTCCATGCAGGACCCTTTCAAGGGCGCTAAAGGGTTGGTATCTGGTTCCTGGGTCACGCCAGATGAGAACCGGGCGAGAATCACTACACCTGGGCTCGTCTGTCAACATATCCTGGGACCACTGTTCCAATGACTACGTACTGTGTTCTTAACGCCAGGCTTTACGGGCTCTCCTGTGACCAGGGGTCAGTGGAATGCTCCTTGAATGTCTCCGGGGGAATAAACAATGTCTGTTCAGTCGTCTGTAGTCTTTGTGTTGGAGACAACTGTTCCAGTGGCTACGGTAAGTTCCCGACCAAGGCTACCTGCAGTACTCCATGGCCATCTGCGGGCGCTGATGGTGAGATATCGGTCTTCTTGTGGTGTTGTACACTGTTGACGTCTCGTGCTGTAGTGCTTGAACACGTTTCCTATCTGTTGGATACGTTGCCATAATCTTGAGATCACACATTGTGGCACACGGAGGGCCCGTGCTATGGCCTGCTGTGTTTGACCATCCATTAGTCGCCCTAGTATTCTACCCCTCATAACGTCATCAATATATGTTCGTTGAGCCATTTTCAACAAAAAGTCACCATTAGCACGTCTGAAAACGTCGGCTTACTTACCCGCTGCACCATACTCTGACATGCACCAAAACCACTGCATATGTGGACTGCTGTCAGCGCCACCGTCGACAGCCACAGGTGAGATGCACGGCATGGTCATACCCCGAGGTGATTTAAACCCGCATACCGCCCACCACAGCGTTTTCTCGCCGTGTATCAGCATTATCCTTTATTTATGAGCATGAGGGTGTTATGAAGGAAAATATGCGGTTTGTGCTATGAAGAATATATCCTGAGTTTCCTCACATTTAATAACCTTAAACTAGAACAACTCATTGAAATTGATAAAACTGCCGTGTTCTTGGAACTGTTATCTCTTACTGATCTTATTTTGAAACTAATTCCCCTCCGATTATGTTACGAGGCATTCGCAACCTAAGGGTTTAATCGTATGTTTTCTTCCCATATAGTTTTCTAATGCTTATAACAGGCTGCGTCATCGGCTAAGTAGTAGCTGTATCCCAAGATTGCCTATTTGGTGACCTCTTGGTCAGCACATAAATCACAACAGCTTCAAACGTGGCGCATTATTTCGGTGAAGGCTAGATAGAGCAGTAAACCATAACACAAAAGACGCTGCCCAGTTGGAAGGCGAGATTAAGGCACTGACTTTGACCTGAGATTTGGAAAAAGAAGAAAGATAGCTGCTCGGTGAGAAACTTCAGTGAAAGTTCGGGTCAGTTATGCATGGGAGTTGTAATTAGAACCATCGCCTTGTATTGTAAGGAACTGGGGGCCTAGAAACTACGGAGAGGCTTGGTCCCCGCGCCGTAGCCCTCAGTGATTCACAACAGGCTACAGGAGTCCACACACCGCCGCTCCACACCGAACCGAGGGTTATTTTGCGGTTCGGCCCCAGTGGACACCCCGTCCCCCTCCCTCAACCCCCCGGGAAAGTCTCACACCAGATGAGTGTACCCTCAATGTTTGTGTGGTAGAGTAATTATGGTGTACGCGTGTATTTGAGGTGGAATAAGAGGAACCAGCCCGCATTCGCCGAGGCAGATGGAAAACCGCCTTAAAAACCATCCACAGACTGGCATGCACACCGAACCTCGATACTAATCCGCCGGGCGGATTCGTGCCAGGGACCGGCACGGCATCCCGCCGGAAAGCAGTGCGTTAGACCGCACGGCTAACCGGGCGGGCTTACATAACATTAGTTCCTATGTTGTTTCTTTCTATCTCTTTACCGTCAGAGCAATGTACCGCTGAACAGATACAGTCTGTCAAATCCACATCATGCGGTAATAGGTACCAGAGTTTGATCGACTGGATTTGACAACGAAAGACCCTGCACAGATAATATGAGGTAGATCGAGGCCTAGTCGCACAGAACCACAGGAATTGGGGCCAGCAGTAGACGGAGGAATGAGCTGTCCTTCTGATGTGAGGAAGTTGGCAGAGATGCTCCAGTGCTTCGGTCCCAGTTCATAGCGCAGTGTGACGTCAATAATACCGCGACAGCCTATTACTTAAGACAAAAATGCTGTTTTCATTAGAATTTCTGTGGTAGAATCGTTTTGTTAATTAACAGCAAACGAAAATTTTAGTATGATAAATTGGTTCCAGTGTACTGTATTGTCAACAGAGATGTGGTAATAGCAGAATGGGGCGGTCAGGAGAGGTCAGTGATCCCGAACAAGGACTGCTCGTTAGATGTCACCCGAGTAACAAATACGCCAGAGACATTTCAACCCACCTAAAGCTGCCAAAGTCAACTGATGTTGATGTGCTTGTGAAGTGGGAACGCGAAGGAGCAACAACAACTAAACCGTGACCAGGTCGACCTCATTTACTGATGAACGGGAAATGTCAAGCATTGCCGAAGGTGGTTGTAAAAAATAGTATATAAGAGGAAGGGAAGAATCGAGAGTTCCTCATTGCTACCAGCAGCCCTTTCCACAGAGGCTGTACACAGGAAGTTAAAAAGATTGGGACTTAGTGACCAAGCAATTCCTCATAAGGCAAACAGTTTTGTATTCACTGCTGTGCGACGGTTGAGGTGGTGTAAGGACCGACGCCCATGGACGGTGTATAACTGAAAGCGAATTAATTGTAGTAATGAATCACTCGATACACTGTGCCAGTTCAACGGAAGGGTCACGTCGTAGAGTGGTAGGTGAGAGGAAGGAACATGCGCTGTAGGAATTATGTGAAACGTTTTGTTTGTGGTGTTTGTAGTCTTGTGTCTCCGTAACGCTCTCACATTTACTAGATGATCACCTCACGAAACATTCTGCTCTTCGTTGGCTCTTCCTCATTCCTTCTATTAACCCAACCACTTAAAGATCCCAGACGGATGAGCAGTACACAAGAATCTGTGTAACGAACATTTAGTCAGGAACTTCTTCTACAGATGAATTACATTTCTCGAATGTTCTTCCAATGAGACTCCACCTGACATCTGCTATTCTTACGACTAGCTTCATGTAGTAATTCTATCTTAGGTCACTGTTGGAGATTACTTCTAGCTAGTCACTTATCGCGAACAGTTTAATATAACAGTACTAAACCTCGTAGCCTATTTATGCACAATACGTTACATCTGTCACGTTCAGGGTTAACTGCAATAATTTCCACCATTCATCGTTCCTATCCCTGTCTTCTTGCATTTCGATAGACACTTCTTAAAACTCAACAGCATCAAGTCAGGACAAAAGTGTGGAGCTTTTTATGTTATCCGCTAGATCATTTACATTTGTTTCTCGTAGCCCTATAGAAACTTTTTTCATTTATAATTTTGTTTTATTCTTTCTGTCTAGCATAAATTTTAGTACATCCAAATATTACAAGGACATAAATGTTTCATAGTGCCTGTAGGTATCTTTGCACTATGAGAGCCTTTTTTTCGACATTAGGATCTGAAAGATAGTGTGGTAGGATAGTGATGAGCAGGAGACGCCGGTAGTTGAAATGACGACGTGACTGGTGGATTGGTTTTTCGCGCGAGAAGAAACGGATAAAACATTTAGTTTGGCATGTACAAACTACCGATGTCTACTGCAGGGAGACAGTGATTAATACTGAGTGAACTGGAAACTACGAGTGTGCTGTCGCATTATCTGTGGATGAAGTAAGAAAGTTTTCGCGTGTATAATGTCACATATCGGTGGGTGACTGGCGAAAAAATGCATGTGCATGATATCTAGTTAGAACACATCTAGGACTATGTTTTTGATATGAATATACTTTGAACTGTATAGTATTAATCACTGAACTGAATCTGTTTCTCTGGAGCTACGGTGTAGGTCTTTGTAGTACGTCAGTACAAAGTATCTCACATTATGCACACAGAGGGCAGACAGTGCCACGACATGAATCTATTGACGACAGCTGCGAAGGTACGAGAGTCTTATTGATCATTACAGTTTCACGACATCAGTCTCTTGATGCCAGCTGGAAAATTACGCTAGTCTTACTAATCATTACCTGCAATAAAAATGTCGCCACGCTATCTCGGAACGTACTTATGCAGGTGATGAGAAATTCACGTCTTTCAGCATTCCAGATGAAGACCGACTAAAGAGGAGCGAATTTGTTCATGTTGGAAGACATCGGCACCATGCAGTAGAATTCGAGTACACCATATTACAATAACTCTACCCGGATCAGTAATGAGATAGCGTGACCTTCAAACACAAAACGCTTGCAACTGGTTTATCTCGCAAAGAATGTGAGAGGAGAACTTACTTATTTGGATTGTTCGCAAATAGCTGGTCTCAAGAAAATAATTTCAGAATGTTACATCTGAGAAAACGAACGTATTTTTAGGACTTTAGTCAGGCAAAGCAAACCAGTGTTGGTTCTACTACAGTAGTTACACTAACAAAGACACTGGGAGGAACCTCAGCATACATTAATGTGGATAATATTTTTTCAAAAATGTTCCATTATTTGAAGAGTTATTTCAGGGCAGGATTACAGTAATGAGACTTCTAATGAAAAGAACAAGGAAATTCCACCACGAATAAAGGCTTCCAAGACCGGAGAAGTTTTTTCGCCATCACGTGGTTTTGACAAGTTTGACACCTGTAAGCCGTGTGACAAAAAATAACAAATGTCTCATACTGATCATTTCTTTGCACAACAGTACCACAGTGGATGGAGGACTTAAAATGATGTCACAAACAGATGTAGTCAACAACTAAACAAAGTCAGGAAGCGCTTCTCTTCATCAAAAGGCATATACATACAAATCCAAGAGACAGTCAATACTTACGGATAAATGCACGGAATGTAGCACCCTTAAGTATTGTATCTTTATTTGCAGAGCAACATGCCAACCACCGGGAAGACAGACCTGATAAAACAAGAATTTACGTCAGGTACTTACGGCATGGAAATTATACTTCCTCAAATGGGGAAGAGAGACAATAATCAACGGTTCCAAAATAATCGTCTACAAGGGATCACACTTGTGGAGTTATTACCCAACAGCCGAAGATTGCGCGAACTAGAAGATCGCCAAAAAGATGATCCGTGAGCCCACATACATTACACGGGAAGGGAGGGCAAACATGCAGAAATTGCAGAAAAATTATTTCCTGAAACGTAATGTAATTACTATTTGCGAGGTAGGCATTTTCCATGAGCAGAACTTCTGCTGTGAGCATAGCAAATGTAAAAGTGTAGTGTTTTATATCAGAAAGATTATAACGTAATCTACTACATTGAATTACATGTACTAAAATAAAGTCACAGTGTTATAATAAATATCTTCCTGTTCATTCTGTGTCAGCAAATCTATCATAATTCGATAATATTGTTTCATCTACATCTACATCCATACTCTGCTAATCACAATTAAGTGCTTGGAAGAGGGTTCAACGAACAACCTTCACAGTTCTCTATTGTTCCAATCTCGTATAGCGTGCGGAAAGAACGAACACCTATATCTCTCCGTACGAGCTCTGATTTCCCTTATTTTTTCGTGGTGGTCGTTTCTCCCTATGTAGGTCGGTGTCAACAAAATATTTTCGCTTTCGGAGGACAAAGTTGGTGATTGGAATTTGGTGAGAAGATTCCGTCGCAACGAAAAACGACTTTGTTTTAATGATGTCCAGCCCAAATCTGTATCATTTCAGTGACACTCTCTCCCATATTTCTCGATAGTACAAATAGTTCTTGTATGTGCCCTGAGCAGGTGTCTGAGCCCTCTGACGCATTTTTACGAGGTAACCTACTCATGCGTCCAAGGTTTAACAACGTTTGGATCCCCCTTTTGAAGCGCAATACAGCAGTGATTCTGCATGGTAAGGATTCGACAAGTCTTTGTTTTCCTGCTGTATGTGGTGCCAGATACCCCGTAACTTACTAGCGTCTGGTGGCATAGATCAAATGAATTTGGTGTTCGAGACATCAACGTGAGTTTACTATCATGCTCCTCTAACCACTTAGAACGAGTGGCGCTGTGACACTAACATTTATCCTGTAGGAAGGTGGCACGCTGATGGTGGACATCAACCATCAAGAGCTGCAGATGGTCGTCAATAATTTTCAAGTAGACGACAGATGTCATGATGTGTTCGATTACCACCAAAGGTCCCAGGAAATCCATACGAATTTTTGGTACCATTGCCAGTCTACATTCTGATACCTCCGTACTTCGGCCGTCATTGGACATCTTGATGCTGAGTTATCAAAACTCACCTACTACTTTAAACGTCCCGTTTCCTGATATAATTCCCTCACCATCACATGATTTAGTCCGACTACATTCCATTGTCATTGTATTGCTTTTGTTGATGTTCATCTTATATCCTTCTTTTAAGATAGTGTCCATTCCGTTGAGCTGTTCTTCCGAGTCCTTTACTGTTTCTCACAGAATTACGCTGTCATCGGCCAATCTCAAAGTTTGTGTTTTCCTAGTTTTCCTTTACTCTTTACTCAGTGTACGAATTGAATAATGTCGTGGACAGCCTACAAGTGTGTCTCACTCCCTACTCAACTACTGCTTCCCTTTCATGCCCATGTACTTTTGTAATTGCAGTCTGGTTACTGTACAAGTTTTATATTGTCTTTTCCTTCTTGTATTTTACCCCTCCTGCCATCAGAATTTCAAATGCTAGCTAATGACAAGTGATAGAAATTTTACCCTGAATAGAAAATTCTGGTTTGTTAACAGAGACACTCCAACGTGATTTAGGTTCTCAGTAATCTTCTAAACCGGTTATAGGCCAGGATGTTTCCTACCTGTGGTCCATCTCATTTTCTTACCCTCAATGAAGATTTCAAGGACTCATTAAATAACCTTGCTGAATGTTTGATCCAAATGTTCCCAATCTTGCTCCGTGGTTCACTGATATTTCATTTTAGTTTCATAATTCAGGTGCCATTATTGTATTTTTTAATTCTTTCAAAAGAGTACCAGATGCATAATAGCGTTTACTGTGATTAGACACCGTTAACGTTGAAGTCCAACGCAGTATAATTTAAGAAATAATATAATACAAACATTTCTTTTCAGTTATTTACCCAGAAGTTTTTTATGCAAAGAAAATTTGATTTACTCAAAATATTGTAGTTCACTTGTTTGACCAAATGAGGAAGATGAGTTTCCCTTCGTTCTACTGAATTGGGCGTACGATATGAAGAATACTTAAAATAATTAGGTGTGTAAGTTGTTGAAATATTCGTTTCATTTCACTTTACAACTAACGTATTAGTGGCAGAGAAAAAATAGAGCTGAATTTTTTGTAGGAAAGTACCTTAAACCCAGTGACATGTTACCATTAATAAAACTAGTTGAGCTTTTCACCAGATGAGCCGCTAAAAACCCGCAGGTATCTTGTGCTGATGTCATAATATGAATCTCATTTTGAACAGGTATATTTCAAGATAGCAGGACATCTAAGCTCTATATATGTTTACACTGGGCATGCATAGGCACTTTGTTTACGTTTATGACATCATTTGACAAACAATGTTGCAGTGCCTGTGTTTTCCCGAGCTACGATGTAAATCTCCTTCGGACATGTTCGCGATAAGTGGAAAATCCGGGTTCGATTCCCTGTCCGGCACAAATTTTCTTCGTCCTCATTCCATTATAAGGCTGATGGCAGTCCATATTTCCAACTGCGAATACATCTCATTAGTGTAATTTGACCCATTGCTTTATCTATGAACTTATAAGCCACGCTCCTGAAATATCATATGACAAGCAGTACCCTCTTTACGTTTTACGTTACGTTCTACCCCCATCGCCTTTCCCACGCCCAACTGCAACCACCCCTCACTAGCAAATATCAATGCACTCACACTCACAACGCAGCATTTTAGCTCGTATTAAAATGAAATCGCAATGTATCCCCAGAGCATCCATCTTGGTTTTCCCCTAAATTATCAAAACTGTCTGAACTTTTTTTAAATTATCTATCCGAAAAGTTACGAAAATGCTGTAACTTGCAATATTTTCTCGTCTAAAACACAGCTCGAATGCGTAAAATGTCGTCAAGCTAAAAAGAAATAATGACCACTACGACTTCATAATTCACTGAAAAATTTGTTTCCTCACATGCTGTACTGTCTTTTAAGTAAATTTCATGTCATACCTGAAAGTTTCGTTGGGAACTATATAGCATTCCTTATGGAATATGCGCCTGATTATAAGACATCCTGTCCATAACAACGTGAAAATCGCTATTCGATTGTTGTTGTGGTGGTGTTCAGTCCAGAGATTGGTTTGATGCAGCTCTCCATGCTACTCTATCCTGTGCAAGCTTCTTCATCTCCCAGTACCTAGGACAACCTACATCCTTCTGAATCTGTTTAGTGTATTCATCTCTTGGTCTCCCTCTACGATTTTTACCCTCCACGCTGCCCTCCAATACGAAATTAGTGATCCCTTGATGCCTCAGAATATGCCCTACCAACCGATCCCTTATTCTAGTCAAGTTCACTATTCGATTATGCAGTGTAATTAAGGAATTACAAACAAGTGGTTGCAGAAGATCACTTTTACTTTTATTATTACTTGGGAAAAATTAAAAATGTGAAATAAAATCGGCTGCTGCTTTATGCTCTTGCTGCTTGTCATTGCCAAAAGACGGTAGTGTTAGTAATCCTGTAATGCGGTATACATAGAGTAGGGCACATTAGACAACCAAATGAATTATTTTTCACATCTAAACTGTGTTGTAATACATGTCAAATATTCCAGAGTAATTCAGTGTCTAAAATATATATACAAAATTTATCAGTAGAACAAAAATACAAGTTTACATGAAATGTCGCAAAATTATTTTCCACACGCACCCATATCCGTTCTAACATGATTGTTATTTCAGAATGACAGTGCTATTTTAATACTTAAATAATCATAAGGCAGACGTAAATAGAAAATAACAAACTAAGCCGGAGCGTCTTAGCACTATAGTTAGAGCAAGGCACATTGGCCCTTCAAATGTAATATTTCCATATGTAAATTTTCCTATAACGTTTGTCACGAACTGCAATGGTATCTGGAAGTTAAAATATACAAACGGTCTTGGCGCTTCAATCTGAGTCTATGCATTGCTTTATATTTACATGCGAACTAAACGTACTGGCAGTTAAGTACGAAAAGAACGCTGGAGGAATGCTGCAATATTTACCAGTCAAAACTATTGTGACAAACGTCTCTAAAACGTTTACAGACTGTATTTCCTATTATTGATTAAATTGTACCGAAATCTTATCAAAATGCGTGCACACACACACACACACACACACACACACACACACACACACACACACACACACGTAAAACGTTGCCAAAATATTACCAATTGAAGAAGTATGAAGGAAGGAAGATAGAGTTACGATGAGGGTTTTCGTTGCAGTGTAGCGTAGTTAGGTGAACTTCTTCTGTGTGACGTTTATCACAACATGATCAAAAACGATGGTGGAACAAGACACATATGAAACATAGCAACAAGAAATGCTGCTACAGACGAGGTTTGAGATCAATATCTCTAATATTTATCATTTATTTAGCACAGGCACACATACATACACACACACACACACACACACACACACACACACACACACACACACAGGCTGCTTATTGTGATATACAGCTAGAATTAGAGATTACTGGTCGCAAATGATAATCCGATTAATGCAGCGGAATACTGCTGTCCAAACTGACAGTGTGCATTCCACTTACGGATGAGAAATACCAAGGTAAAAAAAAACTCCTCGATGTGAAAGTCAGTTAGACATTATAGAGATCTGATGCTAGTTAATTCACTTCATCTTTACGATCAAGATGCCAGAATACAAGCAGGAAACCGATCTTACCACAGCCTAGCACAACCGCTGCGGTCCAAATCTCTCTCCAGACAGTTCAAGATTCGACTGTACAAAACCCTGATCCTGCCTGTTGTTCTATATGGCTGTGAGACATTGAGTATCCGGAAACAGGACTTCCATAAGCTCCTTGTTTTTGAGAGAAAAGTGCTTCGGAAGATCTTCGGTCCGGTTCTGGATGCAGATACATTGGGATGGAGGATCAGATACAACCAAGAGCTTGAGGAACTATACCAGCAGCCCAACATAGCAGGAACTGTCAAGGCCAAACGAATGCAGTGGGCCGGCCATGTGGCCCGGATGGAGGATCACAGATGGCCTCGGAAGCTCCTGGATTTCACACCTACAGGAAAGAGACCGCCAGGGAGACCCAAGAAGCGTTGGAGGGATGGACTCCATGAAGAGTTAAAACAAATGTCAATAGATGTGGACGAATGGCGGATAGCAGCAATGGACAGAATACAGTGGTGGAGGAAACTTGTAGATGCGTGCAGTCCACTGGGCCTGATCACGTAGTAGTAGTCTTAACACAAGGTAGCTTTTGAGCACAGAGTAAGTAAGACACTACTGTCATAATTTAATTATTCTTTAACCTTTAATAAGAAATACACATGGCTTGCATACTGGCACTACTGCTAAAGCATATGACATAAACATAACTTGTTAATAAACTTTGTTCAGTTGTTGCAGTGCACTTTCCATGGACAATTTACTTTAAAATAAGTACTATCAGTTGTCTGAATAAGTTGGCTCCTTCACTGGAGCTACTGAAATATATTTTAGTAGATGTAAATGTTCTACACGAGTGCATTTCGATTGTTGAACAACGTATTAAATTGATCTACCTACATAGAAGTCTGTTCTATCATATTACCCATACACATGACCATACTGCTGTCCTAACTGACAGTGTGCATTCCACTTACGGATGAGAAACACCAAGGTAAAAAAAACCTCCTCGATGTGAAAGTCAGTTAGACATTATAGAGATCTGTTGCTAGTTAATTCACTTCCTCTTTACGATCAAGATGTTGTAATGTTGCGCTGTCTGACAGTGGAAACTACAAGACACTTCGGAGAGATTTCATTCTGGACAGCAGTAACATACATTTACAATATGTGTTTTAGCTACCGTGAAACATTTCAACTGATTGTGAAAATTGTATTCCTTTTGGTCCATCTGTAATGTACTACAAAACATATAAAAACTTGTCACCAAATATGTATGTACTTGATCTGCAACTGTAGTAACTTGCCACACGACTATAAAATAAACAACTTGCCCCTAAAAGTATGGTAACTTGCCCCACAACTTCAACAACTTGCCCCTAAATATGTACCAACATGCCTGAATCTGTATTATCTTGCACCAAAATAGTTTGAAACTGCCCTAAGATATTCCCAGCAATCCCTGAATCTGTAATAACATGCTCCCAAGACTGCATCAACTTGCTTTCAAAACTGTAGCTCTATTCTCCAAAACTGTGAGAACTTTCCCCAGAACCAGTATCAACTTCCCCAAAACTGTGTCAACTTGACCCAAAACTGTATTAACTTATCTCTGAAAATGTATCAATTTGCCCCAGAAATACATCAGCTTCGACCAAAACTATATCTACCAAACAGTACATGTAAGGGTGTTTCACAGCCAAGTTCATAGCTTGCAAGGGAAAGTTGATATAGTTACATTATGAAGTTGAAACATTTCGAGAGGCATGATGATACTATTTTGGGGCAAGTAGGAGTAATTTGGGTGCAGTATGATATATTTGCAAGAACAAATTCTATACCTTTGGGGAAATATAGATACAGTCTCTGGCAATAATTGATAAACATTCAAATCAACTAAATCAGTTTTGTGGGAGGAGGAAACAACTTTGAGAACCAGCTGATAGAGTTTTGGGGAAAGCAGACAAAATTTCAGAGTCAACTTATAGTTTCAGGACAATTTCATGCCGTTTTGCGGTATGCCAGTATAGTTATAGGGCAAATTGCTACAGTTACAGGACAAGACGATGCAGATAGAGAGAACGTTAATAAATTTTTGAGGACAAGTTTGTAAAGTTCAGAGGCAAGTTCATACAGTATGTAACAACTTGATACAGTTTTGAGACAAGTTGATACAGTTTCAAGACAAAGTAGATATAGTTTTGAACATGTTAGTCGCTTCGCTTTAACGGTTACAGGGTAAGTAGTTCTTTCAGCTATGCATCGTGTGGTTTCCGTTGAGAACACACACCACACGCAAACACGCGCGCACACACACACACACACACACACACACACACACACACACACACACACAAATATATATATATATATATATATATATATATATATATATGTATATATATATATATATATGTTCAAAATCTGTAAATAGTGTGCTGACTCATAGTTAATTTCGATCCAAATTTGTGCAGATGTGAGAAATTATGTACAGTATTCCCACATCTGTTTCACCATCATCATAATCAGGAAATGTCAACTCTCTGATTTGTCCACCTCCATGAATTTCTTTTCTCTCTCTCTGTAGTACTTACTTCACTTGGGAACCAACACCAAATTACACAGGGAGTGAAAAAGAAATCTATTTTCTGCAGTAGGCGACGCCTCACCCAGCAGCTGACATCATCTGTTTTATTTCTTCACTATTGCAAATTTGCACTGCAAAGTTGTGTAACTCTTCAATGAACCGATGACAGTATAATATATTATAGAGGGGGTAGATTTAGTATAATTTCTGCCAGTAGCTGATGTGTCCCTTAGTAGCTAGCGTCCCCAGTTGTTGACTCACCTATCTGATTTTTACACCAGTAAAGTTCCTTCTTTCTGTAATTCTTGCTTTAATAGGGTGACAACATTATAATACATTGCAGACATAATGAAAAGAGTACAGATTACCTCAGCAGTGGAAATGTTTTGCAGTAGCTAACACCCATATGAATTAGTATTACTACTATTTGGTTTGCTACTTCATCGAAGTGTCATGTAGCTTCAAAGTGTGTGACAGTGGAAGATGATGCTGATTTGAAATGCAAGATAAAGTTAATACCGTATCGTGGCATCGCTGCAATACTTGCCTGACATCGATATCGGATGATAATTTCAGATATCTGGATGTGGAAATAAATTTGTTCCGTTTTGTAATTCTCGCTGGAGAGTGCACTTTCAGCTGTAAGGTAAATCAGCAGTAGCTCCCATGTGTGTTATGCAGTCTTGTAGAATCATTGTTATGTATTTAGATGAAATGCATGACACAAGGGTTGAATTACGACTATCTGCTAGCCTGTAATTTACTGAAGTTGTGTCAGTAAGGGTCTCACGTATATAGTAGGTTATATGGATACTTCAGAAATGCAAACATTTAATTTGTGCTAGCAGAGTATGGTTAATCAATCGAATTTTGGTTGTTAACAAGTGATTCTTAACCTCCAAATATTATCAATAGTGCCAGTATGCAAAACATATGTATTTCTTATTAAATATTAGAAGATCTATTAGCTTATGACACTAGAACCACATATATTTTGTGGTCCAAGTTTCCATATTTTGCGAAATATTAGTTTTATTTTGCTCCAGAGTTAAAAGTTTCATTTGCGGTCAGATTATGTAATTACAATTTCGTAGTATGATTAGAAGCTTGGATGTGTGCCTGCACACTCATGTAAACGTGTGCATTTGCGTGTGTGCACTCGATGGTATGTGTGTGTGTGTGTGTGTGTGTGTGTGTGTGTGTGTGTGTGTGTGTGTGTGTGTGATGGGTGTTTGTGCACGACAAAATTACTAAACCGCTTATGAAGCCAAACATTGTATTTCTGAGATATCGACCTTCTACCTATGTTGTTGTTGTTGTGGTCTTCAGTAATGAGACTAGTTTGATGCAGCTCTCCGTGCTTCTCTATCCTGTGTAAGCTTCTTCGTCTCCCAGTACTTACTGCAAACTATGTCCTTCTGAATCTACTTAGTGTATTCATCTCTTGGTCTCCCTTTATGATTTTTACCCTCCACACTGCCCTCCAATGCTAAATTTGTGATCCCTTGATGCCTCAGAACATGTCCTACCAACCGGTACCTTCTTCTTGTCAAGTTGTGCCACAAACTCCTCTTCTCCACAGTTCTATTGAATACCTCCTCATTAGTTATGTGAACTACCCATATCATCTTCAGCATTCTTCTTTAGCACCACATTTCAAAAACTTCTATTCCCTTCTTGTCCAAACTATTTATCGTCCTTGTTTCACTTCCATACATGGCTACACTCCATACAAATACTTTCAGAAACGACTTCCTGACACTTAAATCTATACCCGTTGTTAACAAATTTCTCTTCTTGAGAAACGCTTTCCTTGCCATTGCCAGTCTACATTTTATATCCTCTCTACTTCGACCATCATCAGTTATTTTGCTCCCCAAATAGCAAATCTCCTTTACTACTTTAAGTGTCTCATTTCCTAATATAATTCCCTCAGCATCACCCGACTTAATTCGACTACATTCCATTATCCTCGTTCAGCTTTTGTTGATGTTCATCTTATATCCTCGTTTCAAGACACTGCTCTTCCAAGTCCTTGGCTGTCTCTGACAGAATTACAATGTCATCGGCGAATCTCAATGTTTTTATTTCTTCTCCATGGATTTTAATACCTACTCCGAATTTTTCTTTTGTTTCCTTTACTGCTTGCTCAATATAAGTCGTAAGGTCAGTATTGCCTCACGTGTTCCAACATTTCTACGGAATCCAAACTGATCTTCCACAAGGTTGGCTTCTACTAGTTTTTCCATTCGTCTGTAAAGAATTCGCGTTAGTATTTTGCAGCTGTGGCTTATTAAACTGATTGTTCGGTAATTTTCACATCTGTCAACACCTGCTTACTTTGGGATTGGAATTATTATATTCTTCTTGAAGTCTGAGGGTATTTCACCTGTCTCATACGTCTTGCTCACCTGATGGTAGAGTTTTGTCAGGACTGGCCCTCCCAAGGCCGTCACTAGTTCTAATGGAATGTTGTCTACTCCCGGGGCCTTGTTTCGACTCAGGTCTTTCAGTGCTCTGTCAAACTCTTCACACAGTATTGTATCTACGATTTCTTCTTCATCTACATTCTCTTCCATTTCCAGAATATTGTCCTTAAATACGTCGCCCTTGTATAGACCCTCTATATACTCATTCCACCTATCTGCTTTCCCTTCTTTGCTTAGAACTGGGTTTTTATATGAGCTGTTGATATTCATACAAGTCGTTCTCTTTTCTCCAAAGGTCTCTTTAATTTTCCCGTATGCAGTATCTATCTTACCCCTAGTGAGATAAGCCTCTACATCCTTACATTTGTCCTCTAGCCATAACTGCTTAGCCATTTTGCACTTCCTGTCGATCTCAATTTTGAGAAGTTTGTATTCCTTTTTGCCTGCTTCATTTATTGCATTTTTATATTTTCTACTTTCCTCAATTAAATTCAACATTTCTTCTGTTACCTAAGGATTTTTGCTAGCCCTTGTGTTTATACCTACTTGATCCTCTGCTGCCTTCACTACTTCATCCCTCAGAGTTACCCATTCTTCTTCTACTGTATTTCTTTCCACCATTTGTGACAATTATTCGCTTATGCTCTCCCTGAAACTCTGTGCAACCTCTGGTTTAATCAGTTTATCCAGGTCCCATCTCCTTAAATTCCCACCTTTTTGCAACTTCTTCAGTTTTAATCTACAGTTCATAGCCTATATATTGTGGTCAGAGTCCACATCTGCCCCTGGAAATGTCTTACAATTTAATACCTGATTCCTAAATCTCTGTTATACCATTAAATAATCTATCTGATACCTTCTAGTATTTCCAGTATTCTTCCATGTGTACAACCTTCTCTTATGATTCTTGAACCCAGTGTTAGCTATGATTAAGTTACGCTCAGTGCAAAATTCTGCCAGACGGCTTCCTCTTTCATTTATTTCCCCTGATCCATATTCATCTATTATGTTTCCTTCTCTCCCTTTCCCTACTCTCGAATTTCAGTCACCCATGGCTATTAAATTTTCGTCTCCCTTCACTACCTGAATAATTTCTTTTATCTTATCATACATTTCATCAATTTCTTCGTCATCTGCAGAGCTAGTTGGCATATAAACTTGTACTATTGTAGTAGGTGTGGGCTTCGTGTCTATCTTGGCCACCATAATGCGTTCACTATGCTGTTTGTAGTAGCTTACCCGCACTCCTATTTTTTTATTCATTATTAAAGCTACTCTTGCATTACCCCTATTTGATTTTGTATTTATAACCCTGTATTCACCTGACCAAAAGTCTTGTTCCTCCTGCCACCGAACTTCACTAACTCCCACTATATCTAAATTTAACCTTTTTAAGTTTCTAACCTACCTGCCCAATTAAGGGATCTGACATTCCACGCTCCGATCTTCAGAACGCCAGTTTTCTTTCTCCAGATAACGGCGTCCTCTCGACTAGTCCCCGCCCCGAGATCTGAATGGGGGACTGTTGTACCTCCGGAATATTTTATCCAAGAGGACGCCATCATCATTTAACCATACAGTAAAGCTGCATGCCCTCGGGAAAAATTACCGCTGCAGTTTCCCCTTGCTTTCAGCCGTTAGCAGTACCACCACAGCAAGGCCGTTTTGGTTAGTGTTACAAGGCTAGATCAGTCAGTCATCCAGACTGTTGCCCCTGCAACTACTGAAAAGGCTGCTGCCCCTCTTCAGGAAACACATGTTTGTCTGGCCTCTCAACAGATACTCCTCCGTTGTGGTTGCACCTACGGTACGGCCATCTGTATCACTGAGGCACGCAAGCCTCCCCACCAACGGTATGGTCCATGGTCCATGGGGGGGGGGGGGGGGGGGCTACCTATGTGGAACCGTCATAGTTGGGTAGGATGTATCTCTGTCGTGTTCCAGTACTATTTTTGATCTTGTTGTAATGAACGGCAACATTGCATAAATGCTCTTAGCGTATGACGAAAATATACTGTTTACGTGGTACAGCACAATAACAAAACGTGATCAGCATACCCTCGTCATTCCTTCCTTAAATCGTGTTTCTTCAGTTCGTTTATCTTCTGACTATTTTGCGTGTGCGTGTGCGTGTGCGTGTGTGTGTGTGTGTGTGTGTGTGTGTGTGTGTGTGTGTTTTCGCATAATGTATTTTCTTTAAATTATGAAATTACTAGGCGTGTTTTTTTTTAAAGTAAGTACCGTTTTGAAATTTAAAAAAAAGACTTGCTAAGATATCTCAAAAATTTTATTTCTACATGAAAGCCTGTACCTTAATCTACTTTTCTACATAATTTCCGTCAATATTGAGGCACTTGTCACAACGTTGTACCACTTTTTGAATACCCTCCTCATAGAAGTCTGCCGCCTGACTTGTTAACCATTACATCAGCACTGTTATGACTTCGTCTTGAAGACGCTGACCGCCCATTTGTTTCTTCAACTGCAGGAACAGATGGCAGTCACTGGGCGCAAGATCGGGGCTGTACGGAGGATGACCTAGAGTTTCCCATAGAAAAATGTGATGATATCTTTTGTCTGATTCGCCACATCCGGACGGGCATTTCTTGCAGCAAAACGATGACCTTGCTCAACTTTCATGGACTGTTGCTTTGATTCTGGTATGACGCAGGCCACCCATGTTTCATCGCCCGTAACAATTGGCTTAAGAAATCATCACCGTCGTTGTGGTACCGTTCAAGGAAAGTCAATGCACTGTTTAAACGTTTGGGTTTGTGCACATCCGTCAATATTTTCGGTACCCAATGTGCGCACAATTTTCGGTAATTCAAGTGCTCGGTCACAATGCCATACAAAACACTACGAGAAACATTAGGAAAGTCATCCCGCAAGGAGGATATCATAAAGCGTCTGTTTTCTCTCACCTTATTGTCTACTTCCTGCAACAAACTTTCATTAACGACCGAAGGACGCCCACTCCGTTCTTCATCATGCACATTTGTGCAGCCATCTTTAAGTGCTCTCACCCACTTTCTTACCATTGCATCGCCAATAATGTTTTCTCCGTAAACTGCACAGATCTCACCATGAATATCGATCGCTTTTAGGCTTTTAAGAAATCTCATAACGGCCCGTACTGCACAGTCGGCGGGACTCACGATTATCGGAAGCATCTTAAACACTCAATACACAACATAAACAAGGAACAATGAGACTGTAATGGCCTCAGTGAGTAGATTAAGGTACAGGTTTTCATGTAAAAATAAAATTATTGAGATATCTTAACACGCCTTTTTTAATTTGAAAATGGTACCTACTTAAAAAACACGCCTCCTATTCAATGTCTGATACGCTTTTAGAGGACCTTACCACCATAGCTCCGATTGGTAATGATTGCAATATACCATGGAAGTTTGTTATGAGAGTTTGCGCGCTAATAACATCAATTATGTATTGTAGTGTAGAATATAATGCACCATCTTTTTCCCGCATAAATGGTGCTTGCTAAGACGAATCATTAGCAAAAAATCATTAAAAACTACAGGTGATGATAGTTCGTTCTAAGACCAACCAGTAACATAACCTCAGGCCAAAGTGCAAACACCCTTCATGTAATTAAACGCGGCGATACCACTGTACCACATGGCAAGCATCATGTAACAATCCTGACCTCGTAATATTTAATTTGAAGGACTATTTTGGCTTGTATTAAATGTACAAAGAAGTCTTACCTGCTTAGGATACTGGTTTTTATCCGCCTGTTTTTTGTAACTATGAATGCTTGAGAACAGCATCGTGTCACTTTAACTGGAATTCGCAATTCAGCTTTCACTGTTATGTGTGTGTGTCTGTGGAAAGTAACGACTTGATCCTTCACGTATTATTTTTTTCGTGTTGCTGCCGTATTTTAGTACACAATTTATATGTCCAGATGACATTACGACTCTCAGCAAGAATCATGGAACAGTTTAGGTGTGAAGAATGTTACTTTGAACGTATGTTGTCCCTTACACCATGTATGGCACAGTAATCGAATTATGAACACTGCCATCTGCCGGCAATGCCTAGAAACAGGAGCATAAACAAGCAGTGGACTTTATTTCGTATTTGCGATCTTTTCGGAACAGTATATTCAAAATAAAACCCATCTTTGCAAATTACATATTTCTAATTCGTTAATTACATTGCACAAACGGACGCTGACGTTTAACTGTTTATTGAGAGTATGATTTACGCTTGTTTACATATTACGTACTGAATGCCATACTTTCCAACAAAATCTGCAGATATGAAATGAAATTTACTGATGAGACAATACTCTATCTAAAATCAACAATTATTTAGGGAAGAATGAAAACATAGTTGTCATTACATAACAACATGGCGGTATTTTATGCACTTCAAGGCAAGGTTACCTTCTTTTAAGTGTGTGTGCGAGTTTACAGAGAAATACTACTGAATGTAGTTAGAAAATTCAGATAGTTTGGATAATTTTGAGCAAAACCAAGATGAATGCTCTGGAGCTACATTGCGATTTCGCTTTAATACCCAAAAACTACTTCGCTGTGATTGTGTTTAATGGTGCACTGATACTGGATGGCAAGTGCTGGTGGCGCAAGTGGTGGGGGAGGCGAGGAGTGTGGCATGTTAATTGACAGATTAAGAGGGTACGGCTTGTCTTTGATATACAAAGGGTGGGGCCTGAGAAGACATGGGCAGCGGACTGAGTTGGATATGTGACGTTGCAAATATAAACTAAGTTCACCAGTATGCCCACTGTTACCAAGTTGTGCCATTTTGCCCACAGACGTCTACTAAGCGGTATTAGCACAAACAGGGATCTTATTTTCTTACTTTAGTACAGAGTGCTATGCACAGGAACTTATACAACAACCATTTGTGTTTGTCTGTCGGGGACTCAGGCTGAATGCTTGTGGCCTGTGATGACCTCAACCCACAGGAAAAATAATTATCAAAATCTGAACTGTCAAGTCATCCAAAATTCTAGTTGGAAAACTACACTCTTTGTTATACTTCTCGGTTGGTCACGATCCCACTTTGTTTATGAACTGAAAACTCTAATATTCACGAGAAACTGCTCTGAAATTAACCTGTACCGACAAAATTGTGTATATGTTCTCTGAAACTTCAAAGACACCTAAGACAATATCTGAAAAGATTTAGGAAAAGTGACAAAATTTCGTGAATCACACAATACTGTTAACAATCGCATGAACACTGGGGGGTTTCACCATACATCTACCCACTTTTGAGTATAACCAGTGTCTCTTAATACTACGACTCGTAGCAATACACTATCAAAAACATTTATTACTGGGTAAACAGTCACTACGTGATTTGACAGCTGACATTTATAATTCCCGCTCACGTCAGGAAAGCACCAATACGGGAATAGCAGCTTTTACGTTATTGATCAGAACGCAAGCAATTTGGCGGTCGCCGTAATTTTCGCGCGAAACCATATTTCGCGACAAAGTACTCTTATTAGTCACTGTCGTATATCTAGTTTCATAACAATACATAAAACTACATAAAATAACTACAATAATTTTGATATGCAAGGAGAATTAGTCCTAATGAGAGGAAGAAGTTAATATTTACTGGTGTTTCAACAATGACTATCAGGCAACTTTTAATTCACTGATTGTAATTTTATTTTCGTTAGCAGAAAGCAAACAAACTAAACAAATAATTTAATTAAATAGAGTCCGTAATTCTTATACTTTTAATAGAGAAAGAAAGTTTCTAGGGCAGGGGATAGCATTCGGCGAAATCCCCAGCTTTTTGTTGCACACGAAGCGTTGCGTTAGGCAGCACGATGTCGGCGGGTTACGATGATGAAAGCAGGATACAGACAGTTCCGCTGGTTAATCTCCTCCTGCGAAACGCAAATAAAGTTCCGGCACAGCTGTATTATTAACCCCGTGGTAATTAACAAACCACAAGACGCCAGCATACGAACGTTGTTGGCATGTCCTCTCTTTCAAAGTACATGACGTAGACATCGCCCGTTTTTACACTTTATGCCCTGTCCGTGACGCTATCGTCCATAATTACGCGGTTCGTCACATTCATATAGTCTTAGCCACAAATAAACAGTTCATAGAATTGTTCTTGTGTGTGAAGCACGCCGCAAACAATGTCCACTCTGTTCTCGCATTTCAAACTTCGACAACGTCACTGAAAGCCATTTACATTGCACAGATAATTAGTCTTCACTTTCACGGCTTGATAGAATGTGTTATACAACAGTTCCACCACCCAAAACCAATACCAGAAAAGTTCATTCGCATAAAACCACAGTTCGTGTCAGCCACAACAAAGTAATGTTAGCGGCACTTTCACAGTCCGGTTTATTTGCTCTTAAAGTTCGCTGGCGATGGCATTACATACCGCAGTGGTAAAGAGAATTAACAATATGATAGTTCGGTATCACTGCCATACAATTACGTATGCTTTTCATGAAACACAGTACCATTTTTCCTGCGCACGCTTCACAGACATGCCATCCACCATCCCCTCTACTACGCAACAACCTTTCAACTCTCGATATCACTATCGCTGTCCCCTGTCTATATATGTTATATAGTTATCGTAAATTACATAAACTTTTATAAATGTTATTGACTGCATTTTTCACAATTAATAATATTCCAAAAGAGAACTTTAGAAACTTTACCACAGGTACAAAGCAAGAAACATATTTATCCATTGGCAAACGAAATAATCACCATTACATCTTTACATTTAAAAACCACAGTAGAATGTTACATAATCACAATTAGAAATGCCCATGTGAACAAAAGAAATAGAATAGAAATCCAAAGAAAATCACGAAAAAAAATTTGATATGCGTAATTAGCAATGCCTTCACAGGCGTCGACTCGATAAGGCTTCACTGACGAGATGGGAACCCTTACACCGGAAGTGTATTTTCGGACCGGAAGTTGGCAGCCGTGATGATCGCACAGCGGAAATTGTGGGCTTGGGGTTGACTTGTCTCAAAGGCGGTCGTTACACGTCGCTCGCGTGTCTTTGTAACAGATTTGGAGGAAGAAATTTGGAGGGTGATTGCTATTACACCTTGTTAAAAATGTATCATTAACAGTTCCACATAAAAAATTCCTTTTTGAAACTGATAAAATTGTTGTAACCTCTAAATAGAAATGAATATTCAAGCTGCATGAGAATTTCGAAAAAAATTTATTTGTGTGAACCATAGAAGAGAAGAAAGATTAAATCAAAACAGAACATTTCGTTAACCGTTTATTATTTCTGTGTACGCTTAATTAAAAATATCGGAAAGCGACTTTAATTGCAATTTTTATATTTACCAGTTTTTGTTCAAACACGTGTCTCGTTCATGACTTTTCACGTTAACTGTTATTCACAAAGCTTTTATCTTAATGGCAAAAGAGTTTCCAGCTCTTAAGTTGAGGCCTTTGAATATGTTACATTTCTTAAATTTGTGGTCACATAATTTCATGATCTCAAGACTTTTATTTGAAGCAATCAAAATGTAATATAAATATAAAATATTATCCCTAATTCATTGATCGTTTGTTACTAAAGTAGGAAGCGAACGGCCTTTAACTTCAGGTAAGTTGGATGTCACAATATCTGATTTGGTCCTATTTTTCCGTATGTAAACGTTATCTATATTTTGCATTTCTTTGTGTCTGTGTGTGTATAATTTTCTCTTTGTATCTTTCCCTTTGAACGCACCATCGTTTTTTTTATTGGAAATGTCGAGTTTAACAGCTTTCCATTACGAGTTTTGTACCAGATATTTCGGTCAGCTGTCGCTTAAATATTCATTGCATTATGAAATAAAACAATTATTGTGTGTTGGTGGTAAGAAGTTAACTCTTAAAAGAAAGAGTGATGATAAGGTTCTTGTGAGTAGATATTGATTTACAAGTCCTTACTTGACAACCTCTATTAGATTTCACTGACGTAACGTGTTTTCAATTTTGTGTTGTATTTCAATTGTACATTTTATGACAACATTCAGCACTAAATTAAATTCGCTATCAGTCGCTATGTTCTTCATTACGTGAACCAAACAAAAATTTCACAGACATGGTTATAGAGATTTTGCCGTGAGAAAGGATATATAAAGTCACTTTGTGTTCACAGGGCTCTATTTCATGCGAGGATAGATGCAAAATGTGGGTTAATCCATCTCTCAATATCGATATCACTAGAGACGATGTCCTAAAGGAAAATAACTGAGAAAAACTTCCCGTGAGTCATTTAAGCAACCAACTTTCTTGTCTACTGGAACGGTGTAGGATGTTCACGACTGTCTAGACCTGGATATCTTATAGAAGTTCAGATCCCTCTCGTCGTAAGTACTTCTCGGACGCCACAGGGACAGCATGACCTCCCTCTACTATCTCACCCATCGTCTAATTTCTCGTCGCTGTGGTTTGCTGGTATATTGAGTGCTTAAAATGTATACGGAATATCCCTTAAATCTGGCCATCAATGTCCTTTCTGTTTGCTGCAAATAGCCCTTTGATTTTTTGATTATTTTCGTATTTATTGTTATTCCTACTCCTGGCGTACCTGCCACTTAAATAATACTATGTCCTGGATCCCTTCGCAAATTTCCTGTTCTAAATTTAGTTTCTCTAGTTTCCCATTCATCGTCACTGTACTAATGCTCCATATATTCAGTATAACTACAAATCTCTTTTTCTGTGGTGACTCTTTCCATGTAGTCCTCGCCCAGAGATCATAAAAGATTAATGTTCTTCCTATGGAATATTTTACCCATGAGGAAACCATCAGGAAGTTACAGACCTCTGTCTGTAACTGATCGTAGAAGGGAAATGTAATTTGGCAGTTGCCTGTTGCCTTTCAGAGCACAGCAGTACTACAGGCATTAAAATTAAAGTCGCCAAAATACCCCCCCCCCCCCCCCCCCCACACACACACCTTGCAAGTAACATCACAAGTTTACTAACATCCTCCCAGATTATCGCAAGTGTGACTACTAGACCAAATTATTGCCATAGCATAAAGCTTCGCTTCGTTCCAACGCCGACACAGAGGTCCCCTCTGAGAGCCGTATAGCTGATCACCTAGTCCATATCACTTCACATGCCATTATAGTATTCACCATAACTCTTGTAGGAGTCCTTTACGAGTTGACTCTGCACATTCATGGATTGCTTTTGAGATGAATATTTGCTTCGTCAGGACTGGGAAACGGGTACAGTTCAGATTAGCTTGTGACTAATTCGAGTAAAATCCCAGTTATTGGTCAATCTGATAGTGGCAGTGAAGTAATATGTAGGATGTGTATATGCAGACTCGAGCAAGAAATGAAAATTTGTACTATGGCCAGGATTCGAACCCAGGTCTAGGCAGTAACACTAACACTATGACAGCCTGCCATAGTGGCTTTTCACAACTGTATGCACTACCCTAGCATGGCTTCTTCCTCAAGCCTAATTCCTATTCAAGCCTCAGTCCACTTGGTATTTCCCCAAGTAATGCCGCAGCCACTAGGTTCGTATGAGCAGTTACTAGCGGGCTCGTGCGCATGCGCAGAGCTGAATTCGCGTATGAGCAGTGCCTTCCTCCCGCTTCTGGCTACTTGAAGCGTGGCTGTTTGCTGTATGAGCAGTAGCAGCAAGTAGCCAGATGCTACCCGGAAAAATTTTTCTGGCGCACCCAAGCTGGCAGATTCTCGCTTGCGCAGAGCAAGCTGAGTTTTAGTGAGGGGGGGGGGGGATCCTTCCCCACGTGACCCGGGTATATGTTACGTGTCTTCGAAATGTTGCTGCTCTCTTCGTTTACAGCTCCCACGTCAAATGAAATCAAAATAGATTTCTGTGGCCGGGAGCCATAAAGTGAATTAATATACATTCTCATAAACAAGGAAGACCAAAATTAGTTAGTAGTTTCAGTTTTCTGATTTTATATTCGTTCAATTTCTAGTGCAAATTTTCATTTACTGGGACGAATGACATTATACCATAATAAAGAACCAAACATTAGAATACAGTACCTGACCTCCGAGAAAATTGGTATCACGAAAACCACATGAAAAGCTGAATATCAGATACTTCAGAGTGCATCTGAACATATAGATGTGCAATTAGAGGGGAATGAAACATTTTAGTATGGTTTATGAAACTCCGATGCTGCTGGAGTAGTCTCAGATGTCCTGTTCCTTTTATGTCACTGTAAGATCTCTTAATGCTATATATGTACGAACATATATAAACATTGACTTGAAGCTGACTAGATAGGCAAATTTGGTCACTAGTTTTGAACTAAATATTTTGTTTCAAATGTAATGACAGCTGTAGGAGAATTTTACAAATCTGTCTTCTGTGAAAGTGTTTTTTGATCACAAAGCACTTGTATAGTACTTCCTCTAGGTCTGAAGTTATTTCTTAAATTTGTGTTTACGTCTTAAATTTGTAGAATGACATTCTATGGTAAATTGTAGACTGGCAGCATACCGTGTTTTATCGTTTCAACTCCGCACATGGCTTCATATTTAATCCTAGAGTGGAATATAAACTGTCAGTTGTACAGCTTCTTTGCCTCACAGACAACCTTGTTAATATTTTGCACATT